>NW_025920360.1:0-60971 GCF_902686445.1 Sciurus carolinensis
AACTCCCCCACTTGAAAGATCAATTTGTATAAGTGGTTCCCTTTTTGTTCCTTAGAGTGATTCCACATTCAAAATCGCACCCAGAGAAGAAACTAACTACATTTTATAAGGGAAATCTCTTGTATTAAGGCAACACATCTTTGCGGAAAGTGGAGAGGCCACTGCGGATTCACCCCAAGAACTGTAAAATGAGCTTGATGACTCACTGACACTTTACACACGTGAAACATCCATATTACAAAAAAGAAAGAAAATGTAATGCCTCATAAGCAAGTGGACCACCTTGGCAAGAAAACTGCCCAGGGGAACACCTCCAAATAACTCAACTAAATGTAATTATCCGACCTGGAAATGAGCTTTTGTTTCAGAAACTGCCTAGCTACCCGCTGGACTTTCTCTTGCCTGAATCCCGACTGAGGACAACCAACTGGTCAACAGCGGAAGTTCTCTGACACAATGACTGCAACGTGAAATCCAGTTATAAGATCATAACAAAACCTTCCCTGGGGATTCGGCCAATAAAAGAAAAAAATGAGAAAACTTCCTTAGGCATGCAACAGGAATTGTGAGTCCCCTGTCGCCAGCCAAAGTGCTGGGCCTGGGACCGAGTGCTGGGAGGACAGGTGTTACCCGTTAGAACTCTGGAGGACCCGGCCTGGCACCTGCCCGCTGTCCAGCGCAGCCCAGGACCTGGCGGCTGCCCCTGCCCCAGTACTGACCTTCCGCAGGACCGGGACCAGCAGTCCCCGCCATTTCCGACTTTCTCATCGCTGAAGAACCCTTGTGGCTGCAGCGCCTGCTGCATGACCCCAGCGGCAGAGCCTCTGCATCTAGGGCGGCCCTAGAGCCCCGCGGTCGGCCGCTGGCCTCACAGGCAGAGCGCGAGCTGCCCGGCCTCATCGGGGGCGCCACCTCCCGCCTGGGCGTCTAGGAGGCGGCGCCAGCTGGCGGGTGGCGACCCTGGGGGCTGCTTCCTTGGCCCTGCGGCCCTCGCCTCTCGAGGCGCCTGCTGGGGAAGCACACGGGCAGCGAATGTCGGCCACCCTGGGCAGCGGGCCCCCTTTCTCTCGCACTGGCCCGCTTCTCCTGCGGCTCCTCCTTTGTCTGAGTTCGCAGGCCAGCTTCGCCTCTGCCCAGAATCCTGCCACATCCACGGGGCCTGACAGCGGCACGTGGAAAATAACCTAAGAACGAAAGCAGTAAAGTTTCCAGTCAGCCAAGTGGGCCGTCTAGGAAAGAAGTTGATCCATACCCCACACATTACACCACCGTAAATTCCTGAGACCTCAAAAATGTACATGCAAAATAAAAATTTATACATTTGTTACTTCAGACTACAAGTTTTTGAGATTTTTGTTGTTGTTGTTGTGTTGCTCAGGCATCACAAAACCCAGGGCTTAAAGCGTGCTAGGCAAGCGCTTTACCACTCAGTGACATCCTGAACTCCAATTCATTTTTTTAACTCCCTTTTTTAAAAACTATTTTTTATGTGTAGGTGGATACAATACCTTTATTTTATTTTTTAAAAATATTATGCTGAGGATTGAACCCAGGGCCTCAAGCATGCTAGGCAATCACTGTACCACTGAGCTACAACCCCAAACCTTAACTCACTTTTAATTAATTTCCCTAACATAGAAAAGTGTTCCTATGAATTAGTAAGACTGAAATCAATATGAACAAAAGAGCATGAAAAGATAGTTCACATAAAAGGAAGTATAAATGTCTCTTAAACATATTAAAGATGCTCAACTTTGTTTTTACTAATATACAAATCTAAATTATACTTATTATTTTCATCTATTAGAACAGCACAGCTCAAAAAGCTTGAGTGCCCACTGTGATGGTAAAGATATGAGGAAATAGTAACTATATTATTTTTTTTATTGTAAACAAATGGGATACATGTTGTTTCTCTGTCTGTACATGGCGTAAATGCATACCATTTGTGTAATCATAAATTTACATAGGGTAATGTTGTTTGATTCATTCTGCCATTTTTTCCCTTCCCACCCTCCCCTCCCACCCTTCCCCTCCATCTATACAGTCCTTCCTTCCTCCATTCCTGCCCCCCTCCCTGAACACAACTCCAACCCCAACACTAACCCTTCCCACCCCCCATTATGTGTCATCATCCACTTATTAGCAATATCATTTTTCCTTTGGTTTTTTGAGATTGGCTTATCTCACTTAGCATGATATTCTCCAGTTTCATCCATTTGCCTGCAAATGCCATAATTTTATCGTTCTTTATGGCTGAGTAATATTCCATTGTATATATATACCACATTTTCTTTATCCATTCATCAATTGAAGGACATCTAGGTTGGTTCCACAATCTGGCTATTGTGAACTGAGCAGCTATGAACATTGATGTGGCTGTATCTCTGTAATATGCTGATTTTAAGTCCTTTGGGTATAGGCCAAGGAGTGGGATAGCTGGGTCAAATGGTGGTTCCATTCCAAGTTTTCTAAGGAATCTCCACACTGCTTTCCAGAGTGGCTGCACTAATTTGCAGCCCCACCAGCAATGTAAGAGTGTACCTTTCTCCCCACATCCTCGCCAACACCTGTTGTTGCTTGTATTCTTGATAATTGCCATTCTAATTGGGGTGAGATGGAATCTTAGGGTGGTTTTGATTTGCATTTCTCTTATTACTAGAGATGTTGAACATCTTTCCATATGTTTGTTGATTGCTTGTATATCTTCTTCTGTGAAGTGTCTATTCATTTCCTTAGCCCATTTGTCAGTTGGATTATTTACATTCTTGGTGTAGAGTTTTTTGAGTTCTTTATAGATTCTGGAGATTAGCGCTCTATCTGAAGTATGATTGGCAAAGATTTTCTCCCATTCTGTAGGCTCTTTCTTTGCATTGCTGATAGTTTCCTTTGCTGAGAGAAAGCTTTTTAGTTTGAATCTATCCCAGTTATTAATTCTTGCTTTTATTTCTTGTGCTATGGGAGTCCTGTTGAGGAAGTCTGGTCCTAAGCCGACATGTTGAAGCTCTGGACCTACTTTTTCTTCTATAAGATGCAAGGTCTCTGGTCTGATTCCGAGATCCTTAATCCATTTTGAGTTTAGTTTTGTGCATGGTGAGAGATATGGGTTTAGTTTCATTCTGTTGCATATGGATTTCCAATTCTCCCAGCACCATTTGTTGAAGAGGCTATCTTTTCTCCATTGCATATTTTTGGCCCCTTTGTCTAGTATGAGAAAATTGTATTTATTTGGGTTTGTGTCCGTGTCCTCTATTCTGTACCATTGATCCACCTTTCTATTTTGGTACCAATACCATGCCGTTTTTGTTACTATTGCTTTGTAGTAGAGTTGAAGATCTGGTATTGCGATACCCCCTGCTTCACTCTTTCTGCCAAGGATTGCTTTAGCTATTCTGGGTTTTTTATTCTTCCAGATGAATTTCATAATTGCTTGCTCTATTTCTGTAAGGTACATCATTGGGATTTTCATTGGAATTGCATTGAATCTGTATAGCACTTTTGGTAGTATGGCCATTTTGACAATATTAATTCTTCCTATCCAAGAACATGGGAGATCTTTCCATCTTCTAAGGTTTTCTTGAATTTCTTTCTTTAGTGTTCTGTAGTTCTCATTGTAGAGGTCTTTCACCTCTTTTGTGAGATTGATTCCCAAATACTTTATTTTTTTCGAAGCTATTGTGAATGGGGTAGTTTTCCTAATTTCTCTTTCTGAAGATTCATCGCTTATATATAAAAATGCCTTCGATTTATGTGCATTGATCTTATATCCCGCTACTTTACTGAATTCACTTATGAGATCTAAAAGTTTTCTGGTGGAATTTCCTGGTTCCTCTAAGTATACCATCATATCATCAGCAAATAGGGATAGTTTGAGTTCTTCTTTTCCTATTCGTATCCCTTTAATTTCTTTGGTCTGTCTAATTGCTCTGGCTAGAGTTTCAAGGACGATATTGAATAGAAGTGGTGAAAGAGGGCATCCCTGCCTTGTTCCAGTTTTTAGAGGGAATGCTTTCAGTTTTTCACCATTTAGAATGATATTAGCCATGGGTTTAGTGTAGATGGCCTTTACAATGTTAAGGAATGTTCCCACTATCCCTATTTTTTCTAGTGTTTTGAGCATGAAGGGGTGCTGTATTTTATCAAATGCTTTTTCTGCATCTATCGAAATAATCATGTGATTCTTGACTTTAAGTCTATTGATATGGTGAATGACATTTATTGATTTCCTGATGTTGAACCAACCTTGCATCCCTGGGATGAAACCCACTTGATCATGGTGCACTATCTTTTTAATATGTTTTTGTATGCGATTTGCTAAAATTTTGTTTAGAATTTTTGCGTCAATGTTCATTAAGGATATTGGTCTGAAATTTTCTTTCCTCGATGTGTCTGTGTCTGGTTTAGGAATCAGGGTAATATTGGCTTCATAGAATGAGTTTGGGAGAGTTCCCTCCTCTTCTATTTTCTGGAATACTTTGAGAAGTATTGGAATGAGTTCTTCTTTAAAAGTTTTGTAGAACTCGGCTGAGAACCCATCTGGTCCTGGACTTTTCTTTGTTGGAAGGCTTTTGATGACTTCTTCTATTTCATTACTTGAAATTGGTCTATTTAAATTGTGTATGTCCTCCTCGTTCAGTTTAGGCAATTCATATGTCTCTAGAAACCTGTTGATGTCTTCGAAATTTTCTATTTTGTTGGAGTATAGATTTTCAAAATAGCTTCTAATTATGTTTCGTATTTCAGTCGTGTCTGTTGTGATATTTCCTTGTTCATTCCGAATTTTAGTGATTTGGGTTTTCTCTCGTCTTCTCTTTGTTAGTGTGGCTAAAGGTTTATCAATTTTGTTTATTTTTTCGAAGAACCAACTATTTATTTTGTCAATTTTTTGTATTGTTTCTTTTGTTTCAATTTCGTTGATTTCAGCTCTGAGTTTAACTATTTCCTGTCTTCTACTACTTTTGGTGTTGGTCTGTTCTTCTTTTTCTAGGTCTTTGAGCTATAGTGTTAGGTCATTTATTTTTTGAGTTTTACTTCTTTTATTAAATGCGCTCCATGAAATAAATCTTCCTCTAAGTACCGCTTTCATAGTGCTCCAGAGATTTTGATATGATGTTTCTTTGTTCTCGTTTACCTCTAAGATTTTTTTAATTTCCTTCCTAATATCTTCTGTTATCCATTCATCATATAGTAGCATATTGTTTAATCTCCAGGTGTTGGAGTAGTTTCTGTTTTTTACTCTTTCATTAATTTGTAACTTCAATCCATTATGATCTGATAGAATACAAGGTAGTGTCTCTATCTTCTTGTATTTGCTGACATTAGCTTTGTGGCATAATATATGGTCTATTTTAGAGAAGGATCCATGTGCTGCTGAGAAGAAAGTGTATTCGCTCTTGGTTGCATGGTATATTCTATAAATGTCTGTTAAGTCTAAATTATTGATTGTGTTATTGAGATCTATGGTTTCTTTGTTCAATTTTTGTTTGGAAGATCTGTCCAGTGGTGAAAGAGGCGTGTTAAAATCACCTAGGTTTATTGTGTTATGGTCTATTTGGTTTCTAAAATTGAGAAGGATTTGTTTAACATACATGGATGAGCCACTGTTTGGGGCATAGATGTTTATGATTGTTATATCTTGCTGATTTATGCTTCCCTTAAGCAGTATGAAATGTCCTTCTTTATCCCTTCTAACTAACATTGGCTTGAAGTCCACATTATCTGAAATGAGGATGGATACTCCAGCTTTTTTGCGGAGCCCATGTGCATGGTATGTTTTTCCCCATCCTTTCACCTTTAGTCTATGGGTATCTCTTTCTATGAGGTGAGTCTCTTGCAGGCAACATATTGTTGGATCTTTCTTTTTAATCCAATCTGCCAGTCTATGTCTTTTGATTGATGAATTCAGGCCATTAACATTCAGGGTTATTATTGAGATATGATTTGTATTCCCATTCATTTGGTTCATATTTAAAATTTTTGACACATCTTGGTTCCTCCTTTATTTGACAGTTCCTTTAGGATAATTCCTCCCTTTGCTGATTTGCTTCTTTGTTTTTTATCTCTTCCTCATGAAATATTTTGCTGAGAATGTTCTGTAATGCTGGCTTTCTTTTTGTAAATTCTTTTAGCTTTTGTTTATCATGGAATGATCTTATTTCATCGTCAAATTTGAAGGTAAGTTTTGCTGGGTATAAGATTCTTGGTTGGCATCCATTTTCTTTCAGAGCTTGAAAAATGTTGTTCCAGGCCCTTCTAGCTTTTAGTGTCTGGATTGAAAAATCTGCTGATATCCGTATTGGCTTCCCCCTGAATGTAATTTGGTTCTTTTCTCTCACAGCCTTTAAAATTCTGTCTTTATTTTGTATGTTAGGTATTTTCATTATAATGTGCCTTGGTGTGGGTCTGTTGTAATTTTGTGTATTTGGAGTCCTATAAGCCTCTTGGACTTGATTTTCCATTTCATTCTTCAGGTTTGGGAAATTTTCTGATATTATTTCTTCAAATAGATTGTTCATTCCTTTGGTTTGTTTCTCTAAGCCTTCCTCAATCCCAATAATTCTCAAATTTGACATTTTCATGATATCCCATAGTTCTTGGAGATTCTGTTCATGATTTCTCACCATCTTCTCTGTTTGTTCAACTTTGTTTTCGAGGTTAAATATTTTGTCTTCAATATCTGAAGTTCTGTCTTCCAGCTGTTCTATCCTATTGGTTATGCTTTCTATGGAGTTCTTAATTTGGTTTATCGTTTCCTTCATTTCAAGGATTTCTGTTTGGTTTTTTTTCAATATCTCTAACTCTTTATTGAAATGATCTTTTGCTTCCTGAATTTGCTCTGTTAACTGTCGATTGGTGCGATCACTCAATGCCTGCATTTGCTCTTTCATTTCATCGTTTGCTTCCCTAATCATTTTAATTATGTACATTCTGAACTCCCTTTCTGTCATTTCTTCTGCCATGCTGTCGTTGGATTTTATTGATGTAACATCTAGATTTGTTTGGGGCGAAGAAGCTGCCTCTCTAGGTGTGGTAACCCTCAGGTGGCGTATATTCCCTGCTAGTGGGCACAGATGCCTCCACTTGTTGACCAATTGTCATCCAATGGGGAACTAGACTGCGGGCTGAGGCAAGGCCTGTTTGTGCCTATGTCTCTGGCTTTACCGTCCCTGTGGGAAAACCTCCCCCGGCCAGGAAGAGTCACTCGGTGGGGACGTCTCACTGGTCAGTTGCCCTCCTAGAGGTTCCCCTCAATCTACAACTACCACCTGGGCTGGGCTGTCTTCCTCTGCAACAATCCCAGGGGCCCGGACCTACGTCCTGGGCCTGGGAGCCTCACCCTTCGCAGGCGAGTCTCCTTAGGCTGCCTCTCCCAGAGAATCTGCCCGCCGCCCTGGAAACTTCGCTCTGCCCCTAGGCGTGTCTCTGTGTGGCTCTTCTAGCAAGAAGCCACCTAGCTCCTGGGACCCTGCTCTGCACCAATCGCCTGGCTATGCAGCCCCTCCCCTGAGCCACCACCTGGAGCCCCGTACAATAGCTCCGAGACCCAGAGACCCGCCACACACCTCCTCCTCTGGACAGCTGCCCGGTTTCCGACGCAGTCACTAGGAGTCCAAGCAACTCACTTCGGGTCTCCTCCTCCCGCCAACCACCCGTAGCCCTAGGCAGTCACTCCAAGTCCAAGTGACCCGCCCTGTTCCTCCTCCTCCTCCTTGGGGTAGCCCCCCGGGTGTTCAGGAGCGGTGGTTCCGAGACCAGGTGACTCACCACCCTCCTCCTCCAGGCAGGCCACCGGTGTTCAGGAGCGGTCGCTTTTAGTCCAATCAACTCACCACTCGCCTCCTCCTCTGGCAACCGCCTGTGGTTCTGATGCAGTCACTCCCAGACTAAGCATCCCACCGCTCTCCTCCTCCAGGCAGGCCACCAGTGTTCTGGAGCAGCTGCTCCGAGTTCAAACAGCTCGTCACGCAGCTCCTCCTCTGGCAACCGCCCGCGGCTCTGATGCAGTCACTCCCAGGTCAAGCAACACGCCGCGCTCCTCCTCTTCCTCCGGGCAACCTCCCAGCACTCAGGAGCGCTCGCTCTGAGTTCAAACAGTTCACCACGCAGCTCCTTCTCTGGCAACCGCCTGTGGCTCTGATGCAGTCAGTCCCAGACCAAGCGTCCCGCTGCGCTCCTCCTCTTCCTCCGGGCAACCCCCCAGTGTTCAGAAGCAGTTGTTCTGGGTCCAAACAGCTCACCACGCAGTTCCTCCCCAGGCAGCCGCCCAGAGCCCCAGCGGCTGCTCGAGTCCAAGCGCTGTGCTGAGCCGCCTCCTCTACGATGATCCCAGTTGTCCGTGATTACCGCTCCAGCGGAGGGGAGGGGCGTCTCGCCGAGCAACTCCACTTCACAAATTCCCTGCGTTCCGGGGCTACCGCCCCATCCGGGACACCTCCCCAGCAGGAGAGGCTCACCCGGCAGCTTTGAGTTGGTCCCAAGTCTCTCACTATCTCCTCTTTTGAATCTTGCGTCCTGGAGCAGTGTGAAATGCAGCCGCCCTCTAGTCCGCCATCTTGGCCCGCCCGTAACTATATTATTGATAGGAGTATAAATTGATCACTTATAATATTTGAAAGGAGTCAAACAGAGACAGAGCTGTGTCAAATGCTGGAGCAGTTTCCTTTTATTTTAAAAATGTGCACACTTATACAGGGTCGGGAAGAGGTTGATTGGTTGGGGCATGAAATGGGTGAGAGTTGATTGGGTGAGCCTTGTTGCTAGGGGTCTGGGCGGGGTGTCAAGCTCAGATGGAGTGTGAGTTCCAGTGGCGGGAGAAGGTTGGTCAAGCGCAGATTGGGAAAAATAAGAGTGGTGACCTTATAATATTTATTGAAATTTTAACCAGGTGGGATGGGGTGTACCTGTAGTCCTAGTTACTTGGCAGAGGGAGGATCACTTAAGCCCGAGTTGGAGATCAGTCTGGAAAATATACTAATATCTTCATCTGACAAAAAACAAGCTAAAGAAAGGAAAAAAATTTGAAAGGTAAATACCCTTCTAGGAGTGTGTCCCAGAGGTGTACTTGTTCATATGAAATCACTTAGAGACAAGGTTATTCATTGTAGTGTTGTTCATTATGACAAAAACAAATCAAACCCACCTTAGAAACAATTAATTTAAATAATTAGAAGGAATAGGATGCAGGTTCAATAAATAATAGTAAATTCATATGATGAAACCTATAAAGTTAAGACCAAGAAATGGTGGAACATTCCCGAAAATACACTGCAAAGTAAAAAGACCAGGATGCTAAATATAATACACAGAATATGGTACAACTTATATTTTTAAAGTATGTACCATTTTATGTACATAGAGTTTCTTTGAAAGACTACACAATATTCTTGTAACAGGGACAAAAACTGGGTGGCTGAAGAGGAGAGGGACTTTCCACTCAACCTTTTTTGTAACTTGGATTTTCAAGCATATGAATGTGGTATTTGTCCAAAACACCGATTAAAAGTTATTTTTAATGAAAACATTTCCAAAATGATCATACAATTTTGCTTCAAGTGTAAAAAAATGAAAATATTAAGCACTTTGAGGGTGTACATACACATAACAAAAATTCAATTATAAATTTGAGCTGAAGTTAATACACTAATTACTACATTAATAATTTGATAGTAGTAATTTTGTCTGCCATTTAAAATTTAAAATGGCTTTGGTAGATAATTTAAATGCCCCAATCACATCTTTGATTTCAAAAGGCAGATAAAATTTTACCACTGATATTCTCCCACTGAAAAATAGTTTCTAAAAGCATTTATTCAACATTTCTCCCATTTACTATTTCATACTTCCTTAATTCATTTAAAACTATAAGTGCTGCCGTCAGTAGCAAATCAAAGCAACACCATAGGAAACAATTAATGTTCCTTTCATAGTTCACTGCCATACATGGTACTTTTATAGTCGACCTGCCTGAAAGAAGTGGGAGGAGGGTCACAGAGAGATTATCTTTTGACTTACAACCCTTACGAGAGGCTCTTTCCAGGAAGTCACATGCCCTGCAAAACAATATGAATGATATTGTCCCAAAAAGAACTATTTTAATGAAACTCCAAAAGATTCATTGTGCCCCTATGGAACAAACATGTATTTATATGTTACATACAATCTGCTATTAAACAAAAAACAGTTGTCCTGTTGCTCTAGAGTATGAAAATGACACTGAGGACATATAGATATTGCCACCACTACCAGATAGTCAGTTTTTTGTAAGTAGTTGTCCCATTCAAGTTCTTATAATTTGTATTATCACAATAAAATCCTTCCAAGTCCTGGTGATTATCAAGTTGAGTTTTCAACAATGAATATATTCAACATCTGTTCAGTATAGCTTCCAGACAGAATTTGGTTGCTTATCAATCACATATGCATGTTGAAACTGATTACAGAAAGGGAATTTAGTAAAGAGAATAAATTAAAAATATTGATTTGTTTGACCCAAAGTGTTAGCACATATAGTAATTTACCTATATTGTTTTCTATTCAAGACTAATTAATAGGTGTGACAGATGTAGCATGTGGCAGGCAACATACATTCTACCACCCTATTATCACAGATAGGAAAGCTAAAAGCTAACCTCCATAGCAGCTAGGATTCTGGAAATAATTTAGGATAGGATTATCAGATACACAAGTGAGATCTAAGAAGGAAGAAGTGAGGTGGAAGGGGCAAATCTCATACTTCTGCAGGAAAGCATCATTCAATCAATAGTTTTGTGCAGCAGCAGCAGCACCAGCAATGGCTAGACCAACTTTCTTGCATTCGGACCCTGTTGGTGGATCATAGTTATTTTGGAACTACTCTGTTGGTGGCCAGATTCAAGGTGTGGTTCAGGACTTGTTCTAAAGATCAGCACATCTAGAGTCTACTTAGAATAAATACAGTCTCATTTATTGAACTAGAATGGATTCTATCTCAGCAACTGAACTCAAAATAAAACATCAAAAGACACAAAATTCCTCCACAAGTGTAGAAAAACTGGTATGTGTTAGTTTATATTACTAGCCCACAATGTAGTGTCATTTTATTTGATAATTATGATATTCTACTCTACTCAAGGATACTCAAACATCTGGGTTTTTTGTTTTTGCTTTTGCTTTTTGGAGGACAGGGGTCTTGCTATGTAGTACAAACCAAGCCTCACACTTCTGAACTCAAGTGATCCAACATATTCAACCTCCAGAATATCTGGGATTTCTGGTATTGGCTATCATATTTGACCAAACTTTAGTTTTTTGGCCAAATTCACATATCCCCTCTACTAAGGCAAAAATATTTGTGATCTTTTGGTGTGATCCATCAATGTGATCCTTCTAAAAATTCTTGTTGGTACTCCTGGAATCTGAATAACTTGGATTAATCATCCTGATTCTCTTCAACCAGCCCTCACCCAGCAGCTACTGCGAACTGCAGGCCATTTCATTTGCTCACATAGCATGCCTGAGAATTCTGGGTAGTGTAGTCCATCCCTTTTGGTCAGAAATCATGCAGATTATCCTCAGAATTGCAGGCCACATGCTCACTATGCAACTCTCAGGATTCTGGGTACTGAACTCTATCCCTCTGTTAGTACCTCATGCAAAGGATCCAGCAAGCTGCACATTACATGCTCACCGGGCTCATTGTAGATTTTGGTCAGTGCAGCCTATCCTTCATTTGCAGCCTCTACCAGATGCTCCCAAGGCACCCTGGGGATTATGGATAGTGCACTCAATTCTTTTTATGAAGCCCTCATGCAGAGGCTCCTAGGAACTGATGGCCACATGATCACCACATCCCTCTGAGAATTCTGGGTAGTGTATCCAATCCTACCTATGTGACACTCACCCAGAGGATCCAGGGAGCTGCAAGCTACTTTCCAATCATACAATACTGAGTATTCTAGATAGTCCGGACTATCCAACTTGTGCAGCCCTCACAGAGAGACTTCTGGGAGCTGCAGGCCACATGCTCATAAGTCATGCTCAGGATTCTGGATGCCAACCACTCCTGTGCAGGCCTCATGTAGTGGCTACTGGAAGCTAAAGGCCACATACTCACCAAAACCCCATGAGGATAATGGGCAGTGTAACCCATGCTTCTTGTGTGATCCATACCCAGAGACTTCTGAGAACTTCCATGATACTTCACAACCCTGAGGATTCTGGGTAGAGTAACCCATCACACCTGTGTAGCACCCACCCAGTGACTCCTGGGAGGTGTGGGCCACAGGCTCTCCAGGCACCCTCTGGATTCTTGGCAGTGTATCTCCAGCTTCCTGTGGAGCCCTTACTAAGGGGTTGCAGTGAACTGCCTGCTACATTCTCCCTATATAGCACACAGTATTCTGAGTAGTGCAGCCCATCCCTTCATTGCACCCTTCACCCAGAGGCTCAAAAGAGCTGCCAGGCAACATGCTCACCACAAAACCCTATGGATTCTGAATAGCGTAGCCCATTCTTTCAGTGAGGCCCTCATCCAAGTACTCCTGGGAGCTGCAGGTCACCTGCTCACCAGTTCCCCTGAGATTTAAGAATAGAGCACCCAGTTCTTCCTTGGAAACCTCATCATTAGTCTTCTGGGACCTGGAGGCCACATGCTCAGCACACACCCCTGAGGATTCTGAACAGTGCAGTCCATCCATTCTACGTGGTCCCCATGGGGATTCTCCTGGGATCTGCAGGCCACATACTCATATGGCACCCCTGAGGATTGTGGTCAGTTTAACTCATTCTTCCTTTGCAGACCTCACTCAGAGTCTACTGGAGGCTGCAGGAAACATGTCCATAAGGCATACTTAGGGTTATGGGTAGTGCTAAACATTTTTCCATTGCACCCCTCAACTAGAGGCTGCAAGCCACATGCTCACCATGCAGCCCTGAGGATTCTAAAAAGTACCCCACATCTCTCCTGTTCAGGCCTCACACAAGGCTCCTGGAACCTGAATGCCATAGGCTCCCCAAATAATCCTGAGGATTCTGGGTATCATAACCTATAATTCCTGTGTGGTCCTCACCCAGAGGCTCATGGAAGCTAGAAGACACATGATCACCACATATGATTGAAGATTCTGGGGAGTGTAACACATCCCTTCTTTGTGGCCCTCACCCAGAGAATGTTGAGAGCTGCAGGCCACAGACTTACCATGAGTCCTGAGGATACTTGTTAGTGTAGCCCATCCTTCCTTTGAAGCCCTCACCCAGATGCTACTAGCAACTGAATTCCACATAGTCACAACACACCCCTGAGGATTCTGGGTAGTGTAACCCACCCTAAACCACAATCCCTAAATCAAAGGCTCCTGGAGATGCAAGCCACATGCTTACCTAGCACAATGAAGATTCAGATATTGCAATCAATTCTTCCCTTGTGGCTATAAGCAAGAGATTCTGTCATCGGCACCACACCATGGTGTGTGTTCATCACAGTCATGATGATTTTCAGTATTGTAGCACATCCCGCCTGGGAAGTCTTCATTCAGAGGCTCCTTGGAGCTGAAGGTCACAGGTTCATAAGTCACCACTGATTAATGTGGGTAGTTTAAAACATCCTTGTTGTGCAACCCTCACCCAGAGGTTCTAGGGACCTGTGGGCCACATGATCACTACACACCCCTCAGGATTCTGGTTATAAAGCCCATCCCTCCCGTGAACTGCCTCCATGCACAAGCTCTAAGGAGATGCAGAAAACATGCTCACTACACATTCTTGAGTATTCTGGGTAGTGCACCCCATCCTTCCAATGCAGCCCTCACCCAGAATTTCCAGGAGATGTATGCTACCTGCACATGAAGTACCTCTGAGTGTTATGGGCAGTGTAACCTATTCTTTCTTGACAGACCTTACCCAGATGATCCAGGGAGCTGCAGGTCACATGCCTTCCACAAAACACTGAGGATTCTGGGCAGTGCAGACCATTTTTCCTTTGCAGTCTTCACCCAGTAGCTCCTGAAAGCTGCAGGCCACATGCTAACCACTCACCCCTGAGGATTCTGGGTAGTTGATTGCATATCATTTGTGCAGGCCTCACACAGAGGCTATTGGGTGCTGCTGGCCACATGATCACAACAAATCTCTCAGGATTCTGTATGGTGTAGCCCAACTCTCCTGAGTGCACCACACACAGAGACTACTGGGACCTGCAGGCCATATACTCTAAGGCACCACTGAAGACTGGGGGCCGTGTAAACCATCCTAACTGGTCAAATATCATCCAAATTATCCAGGGAGCTGCAGGACACATGTTCACCACAAACCTCTGATAATTCTGGGTAGTGAAGCCCATCCTTCCTTTGTAGGCCACACCCATAGGCTCCAGGGAGTTCAGATCACATGATCACCATGCACCCTTGTTGATTCTGCATAGTGCAACCCCTCTCTACAATGCAGTCTTCACACATAGGCTCCTGGGAGCTGCAAGCCACATGTTCATAAGGCACCCTGAGGACTCAGGTTAGTGCAGCCAATTCTTCCTCTGCAGCCCTCACCCAGAGGCACCTGGGAGCTCCATAACCCATGCTCACCACAATCCCCTGAGGATTCTACCAGTGTATCCCATTGCTCCTGTGTGGGCCTCATGCAGATGCTCCCAGGATCTAAATGCCACATGCCAACCACACATCGCTGAGGTTTCTTCTGGTTAACCCATCCCTGTTGTGAAACTGCACTCAGAAGATCTAAATTTTGAAAAAGACTAAGCCCCACATTATTGGGATAAGATTTCCCTCCACATCCTCTAGGTCAGTCACCATGATAGTGCATCCCTTCATACTGACAAAAATGACTCCTGGAACACTCACAGAGGGTAGTGGATTGCTGATCTTGCTCATGTACCATCCAGGAGGCTACTGTCTGGTTGACTGATTCCTCCTTTCACAGGTCTATGAGGTGGCCTGGGCTGGGTTTTGTTGTTGCCATATATAGGCAGAGGATATTCCATCTTCTTTTATTCTGGGAGAGTGAAGAGTTAAAGCCCTAATAAATGTAACAATATGAATTTTTCCTTTTAAAGCCTTTTTATTTTGATCATTTCTTTTCTTCCAACTTTTTTTCCCCTTTTTGAGGACCCTCAGTGATACTGTTCTATTTTCAGACAATTTTAATGTAAAGGAATATTAAAGAGAGAGCTATTTCTGTGCTTGTGATTTCTCATTGAATCTTCAAAAGGAAAGTTCGTGAAGACATGAGGCTACTTTTAGCATCAGTGATTAACAGCTCTTGGTTCGACCTATTTTACTGACCTTGAACTTAGAGATGTGATGTGCAGAATGTGTCAGTACTGTGAGCTAAAGAGACTTTGGGGTGATAGAACACACTAACATCATTGAGGAGAATGAAGTATGTAAGAGAAATTGCTGATGTGTGGATCTGTCCTTAAGATGTAACAGTCCTGATTCTGAATTTTAGGGGAGGAAAGCAAACAGAAATAAGTGGGTACTCTGCAGGCTGCATGGAGACACAGAATCAGAAAGTGCTATTTTCCATCCATGTCTTGCTCACTATGTCAGATTTTATGGGTCTGCAGCAATTTTCTGAGGAAAGGGCTCCCACATTCTGCTGGGAGGGCACTCACATGAGCTGTCACTTGGACCTGCATTGTTGGTGTGTCCTTCAGACACCATGGAAGCACTGGCTAGTATTCTGGGAATTGGAGCCCCATCTTGGAGATACAGTCTAGTGTTTTTGCTAGAGGCTTGTGTTTCATGGATTTGGTTCCATTTTTAGGAAATGTATTCTCATCTGTTATTTCTTGACCACTTTTTAAAATCATAGGTGATTTCTGATGTATCTTGCTCTTATTTTTGCCTGGAAGCATATTTTTTCTTGATTTTATATTCGCACAATATTTACAAAAATGATTCTCACATTTTTCATAGTTTGATCAAGATTTAATTATATTGACATTAATCAACAAAAGCATGTTTAAATAGGACTGTCAAATTATGATTATCTAGAACATTGAAAATAACTTTTAAGTAGTTGTACTTCTTTAAATGAAATTACATAACCAGTAAAATCATTGTTTCTTAATAAAACACAATTTAAAAATTGATTTTTTTAAAATTTCACTGGAATGGTGAAAAGCCAACCTAGGGAAATGGAAATGTTGCAAATACAATTTGAATAGAGAGGATCTAAGTATGAAGTGGTTCCAAATTAAACTAACTAAAATAAAGCTGGAGAAAGGAAAAGAGCAAAAATGTTTTTGTGTACATTATTAATTTACATGTCTCACAAGTCATTTTTCCAACATTTAATCATTAGAGCATCATGCAGGTGATCTTATTATATGCAATTAATACTAAAGTTGATTTAAGAATAAATTCTGCTTCAAGTCTCCCTTCATAATGTCTGTTTCTTCCTTTTTGCTGCATGATTTTATAATTCGTTTCATTTGCACTGTTGGTGCATAAGCTTAATAAAAATACATTTTGAAGTGTTATAATGTAAGATCTTAAAACAGAATCTCTGTTAAAATTTAGAATTAGCAGCTGAGGTATAGCTCAATGGTAGTTTACCTAGCATGCATGCAACCCTGGATCCAATCTGAAGCACAGAAACATGTAAAATGATGAATCATGCAATGTGAAAGCTACTAGCATGGCATTTGGTTAAAAAAAATGGTCAAAGTCAGTAAAAGGGTTTTCACAGATAGAGACTAGTTCCAACATTATTTTATGGAGTTTACTATTTCATTTACTTTTCCCTCAGAATTTGTAAAAAACAAATAGTGAGATTTTTAAGGTTCATAAAATTTGGATGATGTTAGATTTTTGTGTTCTTTGTTCAAATTAAATATCACTTATTTTTAAAAGGTATGATCTTAAAGAACATATTATGTTTCCTAAATACTCTGATAAGTAACAGTTTTATTTTAAATATTATTAGATTTCTTAAGCATGCAAATAGGTTATAAACATCAAAATAATATTACTGAACTCTAAGTATATTTAAATTACAAAACTTTTAGTTTAGATCCCAAAGTCCTTTTCAAATGAAGAATCTTCAATAAGTTAAATGAAGTAGTTTACTGAACAAGTTTGAAAAAACAACTAAGGATTCACAATGCAGGAGCACAAGAGCAGAAGGGCAGGGACTCAGGATCAGGAAGCACTTTCAGACAAAACAGAAGTAAGGCACAAAATATCTCAAATGGTTACAAAGTCAACTTTGCAGGTTTCAACTAGTATTTGTCTCCTTCAGTCAGTTCAGAACTTGCTGCTGTGATTGGCTGGTACTCTCTGTTAGTTACAAGATAATTCTCTTAGGTAGACTTTCAGTCCTCTAAATACTAAAATAGATTGCAAATGGAGGTTCTGTGCCTGGACCATTCACCTCTTACCAATTCAATATTTTTCAGCCTGTAAGCAGGGCCAAGTAGTCTTGTCCTGAGGCCTGAGATCTTTAAAAGAAGTAAATGTTTTACACTGAGGTAATTGCAGATGCACACTGAACAGAAATGGTGAAGAGAGACCCTGTGCCCTTTACCCTGCCTTTACAGGTGACCTCATTTGAAACACTGTGTTGTGGCCTCATCAGGTGCTGACATTAGCACATTCAGGATGCAGAAGGCCTCCAGTGCTCAAGGCCCCTCCTGTCTCCCTTTCTCTTCACCTCTGTCCCTCCCCAGCCTTTTCACATCCTTAACCCCTGACACCTTGGAAAGGTCCTCTGTATCTGTGACCTGGTCACCTCATCTGTGTTGCTTAAGTGGACTCAGGTGGTGTGTTACCTTTCAGATGGTTTCCCAGCATGAGTCTCTGGGAACTCACCCCACCTGTTTGTGTGAACAGTTCATTTTCTCTTTGTTAAGTCTTGCCCTGGTCCATGGTTTTACCAGTCTCTTGACTTGACCATTTGCCCACTCATCTTAGTTCTGGAATTCTTATGGCTAAAGACACTTAACACCTCCCTTTTGATTGTATTCTCTTTCGGCAAAGTCCCCTCAAGTCTTTTGCCACTTTCTTTAAGGTTTTTTTGTTGTGTTTCATGTTGAATTTTAAAAGTATTTTTAGTTGTAGATGGACCTTTATTTTATTTATTTATTTTTTTGTGGTGTTGAGGATCGAACCCAGTGCCTCACATGTACTAGGTAAGCACTCTACCACTGAGCTACAACACCAGCCCCTAGATTGCACTGTTTTTTGAAAATATGGGAATGATTTGCATAACCCTATGTCCCAAAGATTTCCCCATTTACTTTATTTTTGTTTACCTAAATGTTATGGTTTGGATCCAGAATGCCCCCAATGCTCAGGTGTTCATGTTGCAGTGTTCAGAAGTAAAAAGACTGGATTACAAGTCTGTAACCTCATCAGGGGATTAACCCATGCAGTAGATTAATCATGTGAATGGAGCAGCCTGGGTTATAGCCCTGTTGTAGAGCACCTGCCCACCATGTGTGAGGCCTTGTGTTGCATCCCCTGAACTGGCAGAAAATAGAAAACTTATAATGACTTGAATGGACTTACTGGGAGGTGTTGAGAATGACAAACAGGTGGGGTTTGGCTGTATGAAGTGGGTTCCAGGGTGTGGGCTTGCACACTGTAAGGCCCCTTACTATCTGTCTGTTTCTCTTTCTGATTTCTGATTACCAAGAGCTGAGTTGCTTTCTTATTTCATTCCCGAGCTCCATGAGGTTTCTGCAGTGTAGTTGGCCAACTATGCTCTGATTCCATAAGTCTAAATAAACCTGTGCTCCTCTGAGTTGCTCTTGTCAGTTATTTTGTTCACAGTTATGGGAAGCTTAGCAACACACTGTGCATCTCACAGTGTTGTGTTTTCTTCCAGGTCTGTGGTCCACATGAATTTATGTGTAAGGTTTAAGACATCTCATTTCCTTTTTGGCAGTGGTTGATGAGCTCTCTCCCTGCACCATTGTTGACAAGACCTCACTTCTTTCACTAAATTAGTTTCTTGACTTTGTGCAAAGTCAGCTAACACATTTCTCTGGTCTCTTTTTGGTGCTCTGTTCCAATTTATTGTCCCTGTGTCTCTCCCTCTGCCAGTCATCACATGTGGTCTTCATGACCAATGCAATGAGTCTGGAAGTCTGGTGAAATAACTCCTTCAGCTTATTCTTTATATTCAAAGTATTTTATCTGTTATATAATATTCAAAGTATTTTAGCTGTTATCTTTCTTCTGTCTTTCAATACAAAGTTGACAGTAATTATGTTTGTGTCTAAAATGCCTTTTTTGATTTTTTGAGGTGGCTTCCAGGGATTGAACTCAGGGGCACATGATCACTGAGCCATTTCCTCAGCCCTATTTTGCATTTTATCTAGAGACAGGGTCTCACTCAGTTGCTTAGCCCCTCACTTTTGCTGAAGCAGGTTATGCTGAGACTCACAATTCTCCTGCCTCAGCCTCCTGAGCCACTGTGATTACAGGCCCACACTACTGTGTCTGGCTGTTGATGTGATTTTTTTAAAAAAATATTTTTTAGGTTGTCGATGGACATCTATTTTATTTATTCATATGTGGTGCTGAGAATTTAATCTTGTGCTTCATACATGCTAGATAAGCACCCCACTGCTGAGCCACACTCCCAGGCCCTCTTGATGTGATGTTGATAGGAATTTCCTTGCTCCATACATCCTGGTCCTAAGCTTTTGCCCACATCAGATGATGCTTTGATTTTTGCTTCATCATCCAATAAGGGTTAAGAAACTTGAGGAGTAGAGAGTCCGATGTATCAACATACACTTCTGTTTTCTGGGTACTTTCTTCCTGCTGATATCCCCATCATTCCTTTCTGGACAGAGAATTCCACTGGCTCTTCCACAGGGCAGGTTTGCTGGTGTCAAGTCTCTGTTTGCCTCCACTGCAAAATGTCTCCCTTACATCTTCATTCTGAAGGGTATAGCCACTAGATGGAGAATTATGAGAGCCCTTATCTTTTTGCACCTGACAATTTGTACCACTTTCCTCTGGCCTTCATCTTTGTAATGGAAACTTCATTGTTATTTTAAGTGTAGAAACTCTGGAATTTTGCTGTCAAGAGGAGTAGATAATATGGGTCCTAACTGGAGAGGACCATCGCATCAAGTCAAGCTTCTACTGTTTTTTTTTTTTTTTCCACGATAGGAGAAGTTTGGTGCCATGAGCAGCCTACAGGTTCCACACTCCCCAGCCTTAACTTAGTGACCTGTGAGAAACTTTGAAGTGCCTGGCATGGTGGCCACAATTTCATCCCAGCAATTCAGATGGCAGAGGGAGGAGGATCACAAACTCCAGGCCAGCTTGAGCAACTTAGGGAGAACTCATCACAAAATAAAATTTAGGAGAAAAAGCTTTGAAATAATGAGTGAATTTCTTACCTCTTCTTACTCCTTTTGGTGGGATTCAGGCCCAGAGGAAATGCTGGTTCATCTTGAGGAGCAACCAGGAAGGCTGTGACCCAGGTGTGTTAGAATACTACAAGCATGACCAGTCCAAGAAGCCCTTGTAGATCATCACCCTGGGTCTCTGTGAGACAATGACCCTTGTGTGACCTTTCACAAGAAGAGGCTGCCAAGTGGCTTCATGTACGACATCAAGACCAGAGAGTGCACATTTTACGTGGTGGCAAGAATGAAGGAGGACATGCATAAATGAGTGTAGAACATCTGTCATGTCCATGGCTTCCAGTAGGAGGTGGAGAGAATTGGTACACAGACCACATCCTTCTCTGGAGGCTGAGATGGACTTCAGGTTCCCTTTGTAGGTAGACCAGGTGCCAGTCAAACCAGATGTCAGGAGGACTCACTGAGTTCAAATGGGAAACTAAGAGATTGGGCCACAATGAAGCAGAAGTTATTTTGTGACATGTCCTCAGGTCCCTGAACCCCACCTCCATCTGCCATTGTGCCACCCTCCCTCTTCCTCAGCTCTCACACATGCTGACTGTCTGCCATCCTCAGGGAAGACCTTGTGGATACTCTTCTATCCGGTCTGTGCAGTAAGTCTTGGCCTTTGGTCCCTGTGATTACTGTTGATGTAGAATACAGGGCTCCTCCAAATCCACCTGGGAGAAGACAGGTGAGAGGGAAGTAAAAATTTATGTTTGGGTTCTCATGGCAGGATTCTTTTAGGAGTGGTCACTCAATCTGGACTTAGTGATGACATTTGTACATCTCTGTGAATGTACTAAAAACAACAGAATTTTGCACTTTGAAATGGTGGCAATTATGGCATGTGAATTGCATAGCAATATTTTTAAAAAAGGAAGTTCCTTAGGTTACTACTGTTAGCCAGCCAGGTTCAGGTCCCCTGGACTTGGGACAAGAAGTGTGGGTTTGTGCCCTGTGCTGTCACACAGGCACAGAAGGGCTGCACTTGCACCAGAATTTGGTGCTTCAGTCCTGAGGTCCTCTAAGTTTTGAACATAGGGCACTGTGCTTTCATGTTATACCAGGCCCTGGAAAATGCATGGCCTGGGGTGAAGTGCTGCTGTGCAACTCTGATTTTTGTCTTTCTGAGAGGAGGTTAATGAGCCCTCTTCCTCTCGCTCTTTGTAAAGAGTAACTCCATTTCTTGAAGTTATTTTAAATTGCCTTGTGTGCTCTCTATGGTGGGAAACTCCTTGGTTCTCCATGCATGTCTTCCATGCTGTTGTAGCTGATGAGGCTGCAGATGTTTTCAGCTGACTCTGGGGCACAGGACTCCAAGTTTGGTATGTGGACAGGCATTAACCCAGATAATCACAGTGAGTTTTTCACCCAGCCAGGGATGCTGGCTTGAGCAGCAAGGGCTTTCTAAGGGGACTTTTTAAATGATCAGGAAGATTGTTAGTGGAACAGTTGAGTAGTTGGTTAGTTTCTTTTTCTTCTAAAGAATATGTTCCCTTGGGTCCTTTGATTCTTCTTCATGAGGGGATGTTCTCTTAGCTGGTTGGATGTTCAGTTGCTAAATGGAGGATATTAGTTGCATGTGAGGACTTCAGAACTGTGAGATCTTTGTGAAGAGTGCAGGTGACTTGTCTTCCTTCTCAGAAGAGAATCTAGTGTGTTGCAAGTTAGCAGCTGTCTTAAAAAGTGCACAGTATATACAAAACCCTCCACAAGAGTCAGAGCTTAGTCATCAGTCAGGGTTCCCACCTGAGCTGGGATCTGTGAGGGAGCAAGGTCCCCCTTCTTTACTATTAAACTAAGGCTCGGGACCGTGTCTGTCTTAGGCTGAGTGGTCAGCATATGTCCTTACCCGTCATCAGAGCCTGCAGAGCATGCTGCTAGCTCCTGTCTTAGGTTGGTACACAGCCACCTCCTTCATTACCCATCTTTGACTACCGGTCCAGCATCAAGAGCCATACTAATGGGGGGGCTGTCGGCCTTTAGGGCGGTCATGGCCTGATGAAAGATAATTTGATCTCTCTATTGGCTAGCTCGTAGATGCATGCCAAAATGAATGAAGAGAAGGAGGCCAAGGCAGAGGAGTACCACCATAGCTCCTAAGCCTGCCCACTGTTTGACAAATCTATAAACAGAAGAAAAACCATATAGCCATATTAAATACAGAAACAATATACATCCCAGTAGTGTTACAATACGGGCAACACAAAACAGCTCTCAAGGAATAAACGCATCCCAGTCCCAAAAGTTCTTGCAAGGTATCCACTTGTTCTTATAATGAGTCCACTCTCTGATAGAGTCTCTATGGTCTGTAAGGCTGCAGCTGCATTCTCGGCCAAATGATCATTGTTATGGTTGTGTCAATGCTGCTACTGCAAGGACTGTGATGGCATTGATCACAGCTGTTGCAATGTCAAAGCCTCTCCTGCTTCTCGACAATAGCACTGGCAATTCTACATCTGCAACAGAAACTAGGACTCGTAGGAAGATAGAAATGTGCAAATTGCACGGGTGGCAAAAGAACCATTCCAGCATTGTGAGAGATAGCACACGGTTAGTGAACAGTTAAGAGGTGTTATTAGAAATGTTAGTTGGTAGAAACATAAAAGGGAGGAAATACACAAGCTGACATGGGAGGAAAAGCAATATTACAGCTAGAGTCAGCAGAACGAGTTGCTCTACTCTGGGTCTGATTTGTAGTATGATTCCAACGGCAAAGTGCAGAAATTCCTTCTGTTAAAGCAAAGAAAGGCTAGAGATATCCTTGTCACCAAAAACAGCACGACCTGAAAAATCATCAGTAGAATTGACAGGCTTGTAGAGGAATTGGTGAAAAACTAGAAAAGGAAGGATAAAAAATGTGTTAGTTAGAAATGAAAAATATGGCCAGGCTAACAATGGCCCATAGGTTCCAGGTTTGCCTTTTCGTCTGAGTTTTTGTTATTGGAGGAAGGCTCAGACTCGCCATTGCGAGGAGGAGCAGCATCACTTGCATGCTGTAAAACTCTGATTAGCCTTTCTGGAATCCAGACTGGAGTCTGTTGATCCTGTGGGAAAATACAAACAGACCCTCGGACCCAACGAAGGACTGGATCCGGTCCTTTCCAACAACCTGTCAGGATATCTTTCCATTTTGCCCATACTTGAGGAGTATTATGGGGATTATAATGTTGATCAGCTGCAGAATGGCTGTCCCTATCCAGAGTTAAGAAATTTAGAATGAAAAGAACTAAATTAAGTTTATCTTTAGGAGACTTGTAGGAGGCTCCTATTCCCCCTTTTTGTTTATTTAGACAATTTTTTAAAGTAAGATGTGCTCTTTCCACAATGCCCTGTCCCTGAGGATTATAGGGGATGCCAGTGACTGATTGGATGTTAAATGTTTGTAAAAACAACTGGAAGCTTTTGGAAGTATAAGCAGGACCATTATCTGTTTTAATAACTTTAGGTATGCCCCAGCCAGCAAATGCTTGTAGGCAGTGTTGAATGACATCTTTTACCTTTTCTCCAGAATGAGCGGAAGCCATAATGACCCCTGAAGCAGTGTCTACTGACACATGTACATACTTAACAGTACCAAATTCAGAAATATGGGTTACATCCATCTGCCAAATATGACCAGGCAGCAGTCCCCTGGGGTTAACTCCAAAGGATTGTACTGGGATTAAAGGAGCACAATGTTGACAATTTTTTACTATTTGTCGAGCCATACATTTAGATATAGGAAATTTTCTGCTCAAAGTAGTGGAATTTACATGAAATTTTTCATGAAAGAGTTTTGCTTGTTCCTCTATGGAAAAAACAAAAATTGATTTGGTGGCCATATCTACCAAGTCATTAGCATTGGCCAAAGGTCCTGGTAAATTAGAATGAGCTCTAATATGTCCTACATAGAATAGATGTTTACGCTGTAGGATAAAGTTTTGTAGCGTAGTAAAATAAGAAGCTACCGTGGACATGGAAGAAATATGGGGTACCGTTTCAAGAACCTGTAAAGCGTTAACGATATATAAGCTATCGGATAAAAAATTGAATGGCTGATTATCTGCTAATTTAAAGGCTAATATTACAGCTGCAAGTTCAGTAACCTGTGCGGAGTTGGGTGGAACTATTATGGTGTGAAGTTGTTTACTGATAAGTACTGCACCTACTCCATTTTTGGAGCCATCAGTAAAAATGGTTACACAGTCTTTAAGAGGCTGGACACTAGTCACTTTTGGAAAAACTATGGGAGTATTTTACAGAATTGAATCCAGGGATGTTGGGGATAATGGTTATCGAACTGAGCTGAAGTGGAACAATATAATACTGACCAATCATCATCATTATTAATTAGCCATTTAATTTGCTGAGTGGAATAAGGAGTTATAATAATAGACGGATGGATTCCAAAAACAGTAATGCAAGATTCTATTCCCTTGAATATTACCTGAGCAATAGCTTGGGGATATGATTGCAATGTTTTAGCTGGAGAGCTAGGGAGATTTATACTTTGCAGAGGTCCTCCTTGCCAAACTATGCCAAAAGGGGTATGCTTCTCTGAGATTATGATTAAACTTAATGGTTGAGTAGGATCACAATGATCAACATAACACTGCTGAAGTCTATTCTCTACTAGCTGTAAGGATATTCGTGCTTCGGGAGTAAGTTTCCTAGGGGAATTCAAGTCAGGATTACCTTTTAATATATCGAATAAAGGTTTTAATTCCCCTGTGGATAATTTTAAATAGGATCTGATCCAGTTAATGTCACCTAAGAGTTTCTGAAAATCGTTCAAGGTATTCAATTGATCTGTCCTGATGGTCAACCTTGTTGGTCTGACTGTAGTAGCAGTGAGCCTTGTACCCAGATATTCTTGGATCTCCTCTAATTGTAATTTTTCAGGGGCTATCGTTAGTCCTCTCTTTTCTAATGCTTGAGTTATAAATTGTAATGCTTCTAACAAAACTTATTTTTCTGGATGGCAAATAAGTATGTCATCCATATAATGATAAATCAACAATCTCTTAAACTTTTGTCTAGTAGTTGTTGATGCTTTATCTATGTATATTTGACATATAGTAGGACTGTTAGCCATACCTTGAGGCAACACGGTCCATTCAAATCTCTGATCAGGCTGAGTGTGATTAAGAGAGGGCAAAGTAAAAGCAAATCTCCAACAATCATTTTTGTGTAAGGGTATAGAGAAAAAGCAATCTTTTAAATCCAGAATAATAGTAGGCCAATTTTTTGGTAGTGCAGTGACAAGAGGGAGTCCACATTGGATGGGTCCCATAGGGTACATTTGTTCGTTTATGGCTCTTAAATCATGTAATAACCTCCATTTTCCTGATTTTTTCTTTGTTAAGAATATTGGAGTATTCCAAGGAGAAGTAGAATGTTGTAAATGACCTGCTTGTACCTGCTCTTGTACTAACTTATGAGCTGCCTCTAGCTTCTCTTTTGTTAGGGGCCACTGTGGAATCCAGCGAGGCTTATCATCTTTCCATATTATAGGGATTGATGGTTTATCAGTGGCCCCTAGGAAAAACCCAATCCATGAGAATCATTTTTTGGTGGAAGTAAAGGCAGTGGTTGGGCAGATCCTTGACTATGTCTTCCTAATCCTTTTTTATCATCATAGTTCATATTTTGTAACATATTTCTTACAGGAGTCCCTTGGTAAGTCTGATCAGTGGTGAGTTTCATATCCATTTGCTGCAGGACGTCTCGTCCCCATAGGCTAATAGGAACATTACAGACATATGGCTGAAATATTCCTGTGTGTCCCTCTGTATCTTTCCACGACAACAAGGAAGCACTTTGATTGGGGCTCTCTGCTACTCCTAAGCCTCTCAAGCTCTGAGCTGCTGTGATCAATGGCCAGTGCTTTGGCCAGACCATTGCGCTAATAATACTTTTGTCTGCTCCTGTATCTAATAAACCTGTAAATTCCATATTTCCCACTTTTAATTTTAGGAGGGGCCTCTGTCCCATATCCATAGTAAGGTTTATTAAAGTGGTTCCTGTTGATCCAAAACCTCCTTGTCTTTTATTTGTATTTTTACTGGGCCACAAAGAATGTCAACTGGGCAATATAAGCATTTGTGCAATGCGATCCCCTGGAGAGATGACCGTAATTCCTTTTGGTGAAGAGACCAAGGCTTTTATTTGTCCAGTGAAATCAGGATCAATAACCCCTGGGTGTACTATAAGTCCTTTTAGTGTTGAGGAACCTCTACCTAGTAATAGTCCTACACTGTTCTGTGGGATTTTTTCATGCCAATCAGTATCAATCATCTGCACCCCCATATCTGGGGTTAGTATGAGTCTGGAGGTGGCACAGATGTCCAATCCGGCACTTCCTGAGGTGGCTCTGTGCTCCCCTTCTCTGTGGGAGGATACCACCATCGGGGAACTTGTTGAATTACCCCGTATATTTGTTGCGGGCCCCGGGGAGGGCCCTGTCTCCCATTTTTTTGAAGTTTAGGATTCAACCCTAGGAAATTATCCTCCCTATCTCTAATAGGCTGACAGGCACTATTCCAATGACTTCCTCTTCTGCATCTTGGACATAGCCCAGGTCCGGTTCCCAGGTTATTCTTTGTATAGATGTTCCCACCCCGGGCAAAGGGTGGCCTTTTGTTTGGACAAGTGGCTTTTAGATGTCCCTTCTGTCCGCACACAAAACATGATCCTAAAGACTCTTTATTAGTTCTTGAAGGAAACCTCCCCTGGGCTTGTGCAAGTGCGGCAGACAACAAGGTGGTTTGTCTGTCTATGGCTGCTACAAAGGCACTGCTCTGCGCCGAAGTATCATTTACATCTCTACACACTTTTAAGTAGGCGGACAAGTCTTTGTTTCTCCATGGTCTTATGGCCACCCTACACCACCTGTTAGCTTATTCGTAAGCCAACTGTTTTACTAGGGGCATGGCTTGCTCTGCATCTCTGAAGATGCGTGATGCTGTTTGAATTAGCCTATCGACAAAATCCGCATAGGGCTCACTATTCCCTTGAGTTACCTTTGACAATTGGCCCTGCAAATCTCCTGCTCCTTGTAATGTTTTCCAGGCCTTGGTTGCAGCCACGGCAATTTGCGCATAGACTGCTGGATGATAATTAAGCTCTGCCTGAAGGGTTTCATAAGGTCCTACGCCCATAAGCATGTCCCTATCGACTTGGGGATTCCCCGCTGCTGCATTTCGGTGGGTGGTATCCATAGATATTTCTTGCCATGATTTTTTCCTCATAAGGTACTGTCCCCCAGACAGAGCGGCCCTAGCAAGATTAGTCCAGTCCTGGGACACTAAGTTTAATGATGTCAAGGTATCTACTAAGGCTATAGTAAAAGCTGACTGAGGACCATATGTGCTAACTGCTTCTTTTAACTGTTTCACTATTTTAAAGTCTAAGGGTTGGTGGAATCTTTGATTTTGAGCATCCTCAAAAACAGGATACGCTACAGATCCAAGATGACTCCATTCTGAGCGTAATCCAAAACCGGACGCTTCATGAGGGGGTTCCCTATTTATGGGAGGTGCACTAGGCAACACGGGCACTAGAGGGGGCTTTTTATCTAGTCTTAATCTTTGTACTCTTTTTTCCAGTTCCTCTCCCGATAATTCCCCTTCTGATAGTTCCTCATCTGAATTAGTTCCTTTTTCTGAATTTTGAGAAAGATATGAACGTTCCTCTTTTATTTCTTCCAAAACCTGTCTTCCCTCAGCTAAAGGCTCGGTGAGTGAAGGTTTTTTGTTTTTATCTTGCAGACAGGATTTAATAAGAGACCAAATAGCCATAGTGCCTACTGGCAAAGGGTTTTGCCTATCTGCTATACGAAGGTCCTTCCCCAGCTGTTCCCACTGTAGGGTATTCAAAAGGCCCTCATCCAAAAACCAAGGGGAAATCCTTTCCACAGTATCAAGAAAGACTTTAGCTGTTTTTTCCTTTAATGGCGTTCCATGGTTTTTTAATAGCTCCCTGAGGGGTTGCTGCATTCTGAATTTAGACGTTTCAGACCCCATTGTTACTAATTTGAATAGCTTTAATTATGGCAGCTACAATAACAAACAGTGGCCCAGCTGCCAGGAGCAACGAGATTACTGAAAGGAAAACTATCAAGTGTGCATTAAAATTTTTATAGCGGCTTTTCACGTACTACCTATACCCTAATTGGACTGCTTCAAACGTGTTTCTACTTTCACTTTAATTAGCCCGCGTTCCACGCGTCAGGACCGCTGATGGCGTATCCCGATACCTTTTAACTGGACCGCACTCCGCGTGTCCCCAGGACCGCTGATGGCGTATCCTGATACCCTTTAACCCGCGTTCCATGCATCAGGACTGCTGATGGCGCATCCCGATACCTTTCAACCGGACCGCATTCCGCGTGTCCCCAGGACCGCTGATGGTGCATCCTGATACCTTTCAACTTTTTTATAACCGGTTTTAACTTGTATATAAAAAAGATTTTTTAGGTATCTTACCTTGTTTTCTTTATAAGGCCTTCATCTTCCCGGGTTTCGGCACCAGTTATCGCGCTCCCTCTGGCCGCAGAGAGAGACACGACAAATATCTGAAGCTTTGGAAGTTTATTATGCACAGTCCCTCTCCTACACTTCTCTTACTCCCAGCTTCCGCACACTCCCAGCTTCTCTTCTCTCAGCTTCTTCTTACTCCCAGCTTCCGCGCACTTCCAGCTTCTCTTCTCTCGGCTTCTTCTTACTCCCAGCTTCCGCGCACTCCCAGCTTCCAGCTCAGCTTCAGCCTCCGCCCCCTACTCTCCCACCCACCAGGCTTATATACACTTCAACCAATCAGGGGAGAGTACACGAGGTAAACGCGGACAGCTGCAAGCATGGGATAGGTACACGAGGGGGGCATGCTCTAATCACATCGTTAACTAGCCAATCATTGGAATTCGCTGGTTGTTTACTGTATAGCTGGCCGCTTTTGGCTCAGCATCAGGCGCCATCTTGACCATGCCCAAGGCTGGGGGTCCCGGAAACCCCGACAGCAAGGAGCCAGCATCTGAACACTGTTTATGAAAGAGCCCATTGCATTAATTGCTCTTTCAAGTATTTGTGTTTTTCTAGTAAGGAAACAGTACTTCTTTCCTGCCTCACACTGAGATTTTGCAGAACTGAAGGTCTTTCTGCTGACCTTGGCTGAGTTGGCACAAGCACTCCATTTTCACTGCCTAAAACTCCCTTGAGGCAACACTTATCCATTGACGGTCCTGTGGAGAAAATTCCCACATTTTCCCAGGATCAACCTGGTATGCAGCTTAAGAGATGCTTGCACTCATACCAGCCCTCACAGCCACAGAATGATTGACAGCAGCTCTGACTTGAGCTTCTCTCTGAAAGCAGAGACCTTGTAGAAATACCACTAATGAGCAACACTTCAAGCTAACCAGTACTGACCCCAGGTCACAGAGCTGGGTGACAGCGGGATTTTGTGTCAGCCAAGTCTGATTTTATGTTCTGATGCCTAGCCTTTTTGTCCCTGAACTTTGCAAGAGTCAGGTCTGGGTGCCCCTTTGAACTAAAAGCTTTCCCTGACCTCTTCCACTAGATCCTGCCCTGGTCCTAGGTTTTTGGGGAAAATGTCCCAGGGAAGGAAAGACTGACCCATCTGAGCAAGCAGGTAGTGTGAGTGGGCAGTGGAAATTAGCTGGTATGCAAGGAAGTCTGACCAACTATAAGCAAGCAGAGACTGTGAGGGGCCAGTGGAAAATTATTGGGGTGTAGGGAAGGCTGATCAGATGAGCCAGCAGTCAAGTTTTTGGAGCTCAAATAATCCACTGGGCTGCAGGGAAGACTCATGCAGTTCAACTTGCAGGTAGTGTGATTGACATGCAGACAACTGCTGGTGTGCAGGGAAGACTAACAAAGCTGAGTTAGTGGGCAGTGTGAGGGGTCTATGGAAACCTGCTGTGGTTCAGGGAAGACTAATGCACAGTGAGCAGGATGGCAGAGTGAGGGGTGTGGGGAAAACCTATAGGGTGCAGCAAGAAAATCTGAATTCCAGTGAGAAATCTGGAGGTGTGAGGTCTGCACAGACAGTTGGTGTTCAGGCAAGACTGAGGGAGTGTAGTGTGAAGGGCATATGGCAACCTGCTTGGATGCAGAAACCACTCAAGCAAAATGAGTAAGTGGGCAGTGTGTAGAGTTCACAGTCATTTTGGGATTCAGGGAAGTCTAACTCAGGTGAGCAAGCAAGCAGTGTTAGGGGTCAGTGGCAACCAGCTGAAGTGCAGGGAAGATTGACCCAGAGTGTGAGCAGGCAATATGAGGAGCCTGGGGCAAACTGCTTGCATATTGGGAAGTATGACCCAGCTGAAAAAGTATGTGATGTGAGGGGTGTGCAGACCTAGATGGTGTGCAGAGAATGATGATCACAGTGAGCAAGCTGGAACTTTGTGTGGCATGTGGATACCTACTGGGGTGCAGAAAAGACTAACACTCAGTGAGCAAGTAGTCATTGTTAGGGACCCATCACAACCTGCTGAGCTGCAGGGAAGACTGAACAAGAGTGAACAACCTGGCAGTGTGAGGTGCGTGCAGATTGCTGCTGGCACACAGGGAAGAATGAGCCAACTGCCAAGGAACCAGTTTGAGGGGCTGATAGATACATGATGGGGTTCATGTCAGGGAAGTCTGGCCCATATTGAGTAAGCAGGAAATCAGAGGGCACGTGTACATCTGCTGGGGTCCAGTTAAGACAGACCACAGTGAGTAAGGAGGAATGTTTAGGAGCATGAGGAAAATGCTGGGTTATAGGAAAGACTGACCCAGCTGAGCAAGGGGGCAGTGTTAGTAGCCTGTGTAAATCAGCTGGGGTGCTTTGAAGACTGACTCAAAGTGAGCAAGCAGGCAGTCTGTGGGGCCTATGACCACCTGCTGGATAGCAGGGAATACTGACCCAGCTGAAAATGCAGGCATTGTGCAGGTGAGGGAGCACCCAGAGAAGTGCAGGGAGACTGACAGTTGACCAAAGAGGAAGTGTGTGTAACCATTGGAAATCTGCTGGTGTGTAGGTAGGGAAGCTGACCATTAATGAGGAAGAAGGTAGTGTCAGGGACATTGGGAAACTTGCTTTGGTACAGGGAAAACTGACCCTTCTGAGCAAGCAGGCAGTGTGAGGATGCTGTGTAAAGCTCCTAGGGTGTAGGGAAGACTGAGCCAGCTGAGCCAGCAGGCAGTTTTTGGAACTTCTTGCAACCTCATGGGGCACAGGGAAGACTGATTAAACTCAACAAGCAGGCAGTGCTGGGGATACATGCTCAGGTCTAGGAAAACTTCCCTGCAGTGATTAAGCAGGCAGTCTGACAGTCAGGTCAACATCTCCTTGGGTGTAGGGAAAGCAGACCACAGTGAGCAAGCAGGAATGTTTTGGTTTATGGGGATAATGCTGCAGTGCAGGAAACACTGTCCCAGCTGAGCAAGCAGGCAGTGTTATTGACTAGTGGAAATCAGCTGGTGGGCAAGGAAGACTGGCCCACAGTAAGCAAGGAGGCAGTGTGTGGAACCTGTGGCCACCTGGTTGTGTGCAGGATATACTGACCCTTCTGGATGAGAATGCAGTGTGAGGGGCAGGCAGGTTTCTGCTGAGTGGCCAGTGGAAATCATCTGGTGCACAAGGATTAGTGACCTACAGTGAGAAAGCAGGCAGTGTGAGAATCCTGGGGCAACCTGCTTGTGTGTAGGGAAGACTTACCTAGGGGAACAAGAAGGAAGAGTGCAGTGGTTGTGGAAACTTGTTGGAATGCAGGGATGGGGGACCAGAGTGAGAAACCTGGCAACATGAGTGGTATGCAGATTCCTGCTGGCATGCTGGGAAGAATGACCTAATTGAGCAAGGAGCCAGTGTGAGTTTCCTGTGGATATGTGTGGGGGTGCTGGGAATACTGGCCAACATGAGTAAGTAGGCAGTCTGAAGGGCATGCATAGATTTGCTGGGGTTCAGTGAAGACAGAACACAGTGAGGCGGGAGCAATGCCTAGAGGCCTGGGAAAATGCTGCAGTGCAGGAAAGACTCACTTTGCTGAGCAAGTGGGCAGTGTGAGTGTTCTGTGGAAATCAGCTGGGGTGCTTTGAAGACTGACCCAAAGTGAGCAAGCAGGCAGTGTGAAGGAGATGCAAATTCCTGATGAGGTGCAGGGAACTGAGCAAGCAGGTAACTTTCTATTCCTTTAGTGTTTGAGCTTATTGTGTCCCAGAGGTTTTGATATGTTATATCATTTTCCCCATTTACCTCTATTTTTTTATTTCTCATTTCTTTTCTTCTGCTATTCATGCATCGTTCAAAAGTGCTTTGTTGGACTGGAGTTGTAGTTCAGTGATAGACTGCTTGCCTAGCATATGTGAGGCACTGGATCAGATTCTTAGCACTGGGTCAGATTATTACTTACATGTAAATAAGTAAGGTAAATGTCTTTTGACAATTAAAAATATTTAAAATATTTTGTCTAATATCCAGGAGTTAGAGTGGTTTCTAGTTTTTATCTCATTGATTTCTAATTTTATTTCAGTATGATCTGATAGAATTTCTGCAAGGTATTTTCTCTTATTTTCTATTTGCTAAGAATTGTTGATGAACTAAAATAATGCCTATTTTAGAAAATGTTCCATGTATTAGTGAGAAGAATGTGAATTCACTCACTGATGAATAAAATATTCTATAGAAGTTTGCTAGGTCCACATTTTGTTTTAGTTCTGTAGTATCTTTATCTAGTTTTTGTTTGTATGATGCATCCAGTGATAAGAATGTTGTGTTAAAATTAAATGGTGATATTATATTATGGTCTATTTGATAATATTGGAAAGAGTTTCTTTCATGTATGTAGATGCTTCATTTTTTCAGGCAAAAATATTTGTGATTGTTTTATCAGATTCATGTATGATTCTCTTAATCAGAGTGAATGATCTTCCTCACTTCCTGTTAATTTTGGGTTGAGTATACTTTATCTGTTATGACAATACTACCCCGTGCTGTTTTTGAGATCCCTGTGAATTTCATGTTTGTTTGATCTTTTCACCTTCAGTCTGTGGATATCTTTCCCTGTAGGTTGAATCTCTTGTGGATAGCATATTGCTGTGTCTGTTTTAAATCCAGTCTGCCAATCTATTTCTTTTCATTGATGAGTGTAGACTATGTACATTCAATGTCATTGTTAAGAGAAGATTTTTATTTCCTGCCATTTTGATTTATTACTACCAATTAAATGGGATTTGATTCCCCTTTGCTTCAATATTCTAGTGTAGTTTCTCCCTTTCCTGGCTTTCATTTCTTTCCTTTGCTCTTCATGAAATGTTGTATTGAATGTTTCATAGTGCAGACTTTCTTTCTAACTATGCATTCTTCTTAGCTTTTGTTAATCTTGGAAGTTTCTTATTTCCTCTTCAATTCAAAAGCTTAAATTTGCTCTTAAATGTACTCTTTCATTGCATGGTATACATTATTCCAAGCCCTCCTAGCTTTTAAGGTCTAGGTTGAGAAATCAGGCAAAACACAGAATGGTTTTTTTTTCTAAGTGCAATCATTAGTTATTACCTTTCCTCTTTTTAAATTCTATCCTAATTCTGTTAGGCATTTTGATAATGTGTCTAGGATTGGATATATTTTGATTTTGTACATTTGAAGTTCTATATGCTTCCTGAATATGAATTTCCATTTCATTTTTAAGGTTTTATGGTATTTCTGATATTATTTTATTGAAAAAAAGTGCATTCCTTTATTTCATTGAAAAAATTGTGCATTCCATAAGTTTGTAATTCAGAACCTTATTCTATCCCAAAGAATCTTAAATAAGCCTTTTTTTTAATTATTTATTTAGTTTTTAACTTTTTACAGACTGCATTTTGATTCATTGTAGAAAAATGGGGTACATCATTTTATTTCTTTGGTTGTACATGATGTAGATTCATACCATTTTTGTAATCGTACATGTACATAGGATATTAAATAAACCTTTTAAAGTTATCTCATATTATTTGAATTGTCTGTTTATGGTTTTGCAACACCTTTCTCTATGGTCAGCTTTATGTTCAAGATTACATACTTGTCTTTGAGGCCTGACAGTCTATCTTCAAAGTGCCCTTGAATTTTGAACTTGGTTAATTGATTCCTTCATTTCAAGTTTTTCCACTTTGTTCTTCTTCAGAATCTCAATCTCTTAATTCAAGTGTTCTTTCTCTTTAATCTTTGATTTTACTCATTATATGGTCTTTTTGCTAATGAAGAAACTAATGATAAATTTTCTAATTGCCTTCTCTGATATTTTATTGTTGAAACATTATGGATTATTTAGGATACATTGTTTGCTTGCTGTTTCATATTATTTGTACATCTACTGATCTTCAGGTATTGTTCTGACTTCTTTTAAGTGAAGAAATACTTTGTGAGTTTCTTAAGAATTGGGGAATATTCAGAAAATGATATTTTAGTTTAATGTGTGACATATGCTGATCCCAATATCAGCACCACTTTAAGAGATGTTACTGAGCCCTATTAACTATAATCACTTCTTAACCAATTTTTTTCATATCCAAACTTATAAGAAAAAAAAAACTTGTGATTTTTTTTGTGGTTCCTAAAATTCAAATACAAACCTCCAGTAAAGTTCTGGAACAGGTCACAGGTAGTTATTACGATTAGTACATTTATAACATTAAGTGAGGGTCAAAGAAGGAAAGAAGAAAGTTTGGACAATAGGAGAGAGGAAAAGAAAGTAAGAAATGAAGAAAGGAAGGAGAAAGAAAGAAAGAAAGAGAGAGAGAGGATGGAGAAGGGAGGAAGGAGAGAGGGAGGGAGGTAGGAAGGAAAGGAAAGAAGGAAAGAAGGAAGGAAAAGAAAGAAACAGAATAAAGAGAAAATCTATAAAATGGTAATTTACACCAAGATATAAGAGAGAAATGATGAACAGGTGTTATTTGAAGTAGCAGCAGATAGTGCAAGAGGATGAGCAAGGGCAAAGAGAAGTAGGTGTAAACAAGAACTAGGAAAACAAACTTAGGAAGACTGATTGCAGTGAATACTTTAAAACATCAAATGAACTACATTCAAAGGAGTAGAAGGTATAATATTGGCTATGGGGTTGACAATTATCATTCAAGTTAAGGAGTTATTTATATGATCAAAGTTGATGTTACAGTTGTAAATAGTATACCATGTCAAGGTTGGTAAAATTCTAGTTGAATCTTGGTTTTCATTTCCTTGAGGTTTGGATATTTAGCAGATGTCCATCAGTCTTTCTGGATCTCTCAGGAGTTGCAGGGGCACAGGAGATGATCCCTGAGTTGCAATAAACCTCATAGCAGTAACTTCTCATTTGACAGCTCAGGGGAATATACCTTCCTGCTTGAAGAGTACAGAGCTGTCCTTTGGCTCTTTGTATAATGTGCAGTAGTTCAGAATGCTTGATCTTTTTTGTGGTAGTGAAGATCCTGTTGGCTGATTGTGAGTACAGGAACTCTGGTTGTGGATTTTCTCTGTGTGATCTCTGATGCAGAAGTATTCCCTCAACCTATTCCCCTCCATGAAGTATTATAGTGAAGGGTCTCCAGTGGTTTAACTGGATTCTGTTTTCCATTGCCCCAGACTGATAATGGTAGGTGTTAACTCCTTTTGGTTACTAAGACTGATGCAAGATTCTGCATTTATCCAAGCAAGATTGGTCCTTTCACTTTCCAATTGTGATCACAATTCAAGGTGTGCACCCTTTAAGGCTATTGTTAGCTCCTTTCTGCTGCCTCCACTGAGAATTTCACACTGAATCTCTGTCAATAGATATTCAGACATCATCCCTTTGCTGTGGCACTACAATCCTGGAGAGGTCCCTAAGCTTCCCACAGTGCCTCCCTTCATTGTCAGTGGTTGGTATAAGGTCACTCCCCCCCAGGGGCCAACATGGTGCTGGCTGAGCTTCTCTTCCTGATTTTACTCCTCATAACTTCTTCCCACCAGTGCGAACATGCAGCAAATCAACCCTTGCCACCATGTCCAGGGACCTCAGCCATAGGGACCCGTTCAATCAAGTGCCACCCCACCTCTCTCCCTGAACTATTAGCTCTTCCCCAGCCCTATAAAAGAGCATGTATTTTCAGAATAAAGTGGAACTTCTCCAGTGATTTGCTTTGGACTGTGGCTCCGTGCACTTCTTTCATTGGTGCCAAAACCCGGGAGGGAGATCCCTCATCAATTGAGGATCCCCTCCACCCACCCAGCCAAAGCTTCTCACCCTTGTCGGCCTTCTGGAGCACTGGGTACCCTGCAACCATTACCAGTAAACTGTTAGGTGAGTCACCCTTTGAGAGGTGACCACCCTTAATCAGACTACTGGGGGACATTGCCTGTGATCCTCTGGTAAACCCCAACATCTGGTGATAGGAGGGAGATCGCACCCTACCTCGGCCTTCATAACCATGGTGGACTCCTAGGTGCCTCTTTCCTCCCTCAGTCAGGCGGGAGGAAACAACAGAACCCTTCCTCTACTCTCTTCTCTTGATCTTTCTCTCCTCTCTCTTTTACTCTTCCATGCTGACTGGCAAAAGCCTAGCGCTAGGTACTCTGTGACCTCCGGCATTTCGCCTTGGCAGGGAAAATCTTGGGTGACGACCTTACTTTTCCCTTGCCACTGACTCTATTGAGTCGGTGAATGGTTTTGCTCATTGGGGATGCCTGAATGAGTCACCCATTCACTTCATTGTGTCTGGAGATCTCTCTCTCTCTCTCTCTCTCTCCCCCTCCCCTCCTTTGCCTCTCATCTTCCTCACTTTCTCTCCTCTGTAAACAATGGGAGCCTCTTCTTTCCTCCCAAATGACTCCCCCTTAAAATGCCTACTCTCCAACTTGGCTCATCTCTCACTCACTCCAGATATTAAACCTAAAACCTTCATTGAATTCTGCACCCAAGATTGGCCTTTGTACCTGTTAGACAATCTTAGTCAGTGGCCTCCTGAAGGCTCCCTTGACCCCCAAATTCTCCGGGATCTTTTGAATTCCTGCCAGTGCTCAAAAAAGTGGAAGGAGAGCCCCTATGTTGAAGCCTTTACACTTCTCCATTCTCACCCCAAACTCTGTTCTTCCTGCAGCCCTCATCAGGTTCTCCTCATTTGCAAACCCTCCCCTACTACCGAGCCTGCCACCTCCTCTTTCAATCCCACGGATGAACCAACCCCCTATCCTCACCCACCTCCCTCTGTCCTGTCCTCTCCTTCACAATCCTCTCCTGAGTCCTCTTCATCATCACCCTCCCCTGCCTCTAATTCCTTTGTCCCTCCAGTCACTAGGTCACACTCCCAAACCACCCATTCCCATGTCCTGGCACCCCTTTGAGGGGTCGCTTGACCCAAAGGGGTTATTTGGGTTCATGTTCCATTTTCCATGACTGATCTCACCCAGCTTGAGAAGAGATTGGGCTCTTTCATGACTGATCCCACTACGTATATCCAGGAATTCCCGTGGGTCCTCCAGGCTTACAGTCTCACCCACCATGACATTTACATGCTTCTAGCCAATACAATTCTTCCTGAAGAATGTAGACAGGTAAGGGAATTAGCCCAAACCCATGCAGATGACACCCACCATGTTAACCCTAACCATCCCACCGGCCCCCATGAGGTTCCTGAATAAGACCCAGACTGGGACTATAGCACCGCAGCTGGAGTGCAGCTGAGAAATCAGTTTGCTGCCTGCATAGTTGCTGGCCTTAAGAAGGCCACCCGTAAGGCAGTTAATTTCCAAAAAATCCAGGATATAATGCAGAAAAAAGATGAAACCCCTTCTGAATTTTTAGATCATCTCTCTAAGGCTCTCCAAAATTATACCAACTTAGATCCTGAGACCCCCAATGATAGACACGACCTTATGACTTATTTTCTATCTCAAAGTTACCCTGACATTAAGGCTAAATTAAAAAAAAAAAAAAACTTGAACAAGGACCTGCAACACCTCAGACTGATATTATGGCTTTGGCTTTCAAGGTCTTCCATAATCGTGATGAGGAAGCTGAACACTGCAAATACCAGAGATATGAAAAGGCAGAGCATAGTAAGTTTCAGATGCTCACTCAGGTCCTTCAAGGGAACCCACAAACACGGCGCCAACATCAACCACAAAGTAAAACTCCTCCAGGTTCCTGCTTCAAATGTGGAAAAGAGGGTCACTGGGTGAAAGCATGTCCTACCCCCAAGGACCCCTATTACCCCTTGCCCGAAATGTCAACAAATGGGTAACTGGGGATCAGACTGTCCCACCTCCTGAAGGGGAGCTGTGGCCAGGAACCCTAATGCTGACCTCCTGGGCCTGGCACACAATGATTGACAGGGCTTTGGGTCCTCCTTCTCGGCCATCACTGTTGACAGGCAGGAACCCAGAGTGGAAATTCGTGTGGATGGGCACCATATTAACTTCCTCTTAGATACTGGAGCCACATTTTTGGTCTTGAGGGGTTTTTGGGGACCCACAATGCCATCATCCTCTCCTATTATCGGGGTAGGAGAAAAATCTATACTTCAACTAAAGACCCCTCCCCTTACATGTACCATAGAAAATTTCCCATTCTCACATTCCTTCCTTGTCATGCCCCAGTGTCCAGTGCCACTTCTTGGTAGGGATATCCTCTCAATCCTCAAAACCACCATCTCAATACAGCCACCATCTTCCCCCACTCTACACTTCCTAATGGCCCTCCTGACAGAAGATACCACAATTCCCTTTTGCTCTGACTGGGCCGGGCCACTAGAGGGCCATCCACACACCCACTTTCCTGTCCCAACCCACCTCATCAATCCTATAATATGGGACACCCAAAGCCCCTCCACGGTCCATTGCCCTCCTGTCCGCATTTGCCTTAAAGATCCCAACCAATTTCCTAGTCAATCCCAGTGTCCCTTGTCCACCACTGCCCTACTTGGCCTCCAGCCTGTCATACATGATCTTATAACTAAAACATAGCTTTGGCCTACCCATTCTCCCTACAACACCCCCATATTAGTGGTTAAGAAACATAATTGTACCTACCAGTTGATACAAGACCTTCGCCTCATTAATTCCTCTGTTATTCCTATCCATCCCTGGTCCCTAACCCATACACTCTTCTTTCCCAGATACCGGCCACATCTACCCATTTCTCTGTTATCAATTTAAAGGATACCTTTTTCTCTATCCCCCTTGCACCCAAATCCCAAGACATTTTTCCATTTATCTGGACTGACCCAAAAACCAGACATTCTCAACAACTCACATGGACTGTCCTTCCTCAGGGTTTTAGGGATAGTCTCCATATGTTTGGGCAGATTTTGGCAGTGGACCTGGAAGTTCCACTCAGCCTGCCCTGACTCCACGCTCCTTCAGTATGTAGATGATCTCCTCCTTTGTAGCCCTTTGGCTGAAATCTCCAACACTGACACCATCAACTTACTCAATCACCTAGCCCAAAAGTGGTATTGGGCCTCCCCCCAAAAGGTGCAAATCTCTACAGCCATGATCACCTACCTTGGGTTCCACATTTTGCATGGGAAAAAGGCTATTACCACTGACAGGAAACACCTCATTAACTCTCTCCCCACCCCAAAAACCAAGGCCAAAATTTTATCTTTTTTAGGACTGGCAGGATACTTCAGGCATGGAATCCAATTTTTTCCCTCCTAGCTAAACCATTATATGATATGGCAAAGGGCCCCCAGAATGAGCCACTACTTTCAACCACTGAACAGCCTTTTCAGATGCTCAAACAAGCACTCCTTCGAGCTCTGGTCCTTCACTTGTATAATTTATCCAAACCATTTCTCTTCTTTGTTCATGAAAAGGGAGGCCAAGGTTTGGGGGCCTTGGGACAAGAGTACAGCCCCGCTTTTGCTCCAGTAGCCTATCTTTCTAAACAGCTAGATCCCACCATTAGAGGGTGAAGCTATTTCCTCTGGCCCTTCTCTGCCTGCAGGCTCTGCCAAAGAAACCCTCACTCTTTCCCCTTTTGAGATTATGTACGGCCACCCTCTTCTTCCCCCTGGCATCTCACCAAAAGCCTGGCCCCTTCCCAAGAACTATGCCCTACCCCTTCTGTTCCACCTCCAAACTGAATTATGGAAGCACCAAGACTGGCTTCTCCCTGACCCTGACCTCTCTCAGAACTCCCTCCCTCTAACACCTGGTCAGTTTGTGTACTATTGTCCCCCGGGAGAAAGAGACCCCTCAAACCAAAATGGAAGGGCCCAACTTCGGTGATCTTATGTACTCTGACAGCTGCCAAGCTGGCCCTCCCTTAACAATTGGCTTACTCCATGGATTCATATTTCCAGGCTAAAGCCAGTCTCCAGTTCCCTGGACCCTGAAGAAACTCACCTGGAGTCTTCAGTGACACCTTCCTGTGGACCTCAAACAAAATACTCTTGCTTTACCTTTCCTCATAACCCCTTAAGCTTCATTTTTCCCGTGTCTCCCTTCTTGAGCCAGTTCCTGACCATGATTCACGTTAGTCCAACCCTAACCCCTATCCTCCTACCTCTTCTCCTTATGCCCCTCATAATAACCTCCACATCTTTCATGTGGAGATTTAAGGTGAGGCAAACATACACAGAAAAGAACACCAAGACCACCTATCTGGCAGCAACAGCCCACTGTCCCCTGATGGGTTACTCTGGCTTTGTTCATATCTCATTTCCCCTGACCTCCAAGCTATTTCAACAGGCTACCCACCCCTACCTTTGCTTCTCTTATGATCAAACCCGAGATTACTGCAGATGGTGGCCTGACACCTATGGAGGCTGCCCATTTTGGTCTTGCAGGGTTCATGATGCCTTTTTGGGACAGTTGAACATAGGCATCTTTTCCTACGTTAGCAATGCCCACACCTACAATCTCACCATCAAGAACTCATGGGATCCTCAATGGGCTTCAGGAGTAACTGCTTCCATTTACTGTAATGGATATCCTCATATTCCCTGTGGATCCCTCCACATATCTCAGGAATATGTCTCCATAGGCACCCAGGTGTCTCAGGTATCCTCTGACATCAAGTATTCAGAAAAAATCATCATGCAGGCCTTACAAAATTCCTCCACCTCCTCTGGCTAGTTTTACTCCTGGCTTCAGGTACTAAAAGACACCATTTGCCTCCTCAATCACACCTTTCCAACTATTAGTCCTTCTGATTATTTTCTTTGTGCTTCTCTAAACCGACCTCTAATAGCTGCAGTTCCCCTAAATGCTACAAGCTACACATTCCCTTCTTAGGAGTCTTTCATAAAACATTTTTCTCACATCCCCTTGTGGGAACCTGAGGATATCACCTCCCACTCACCTCCCCAAACCTACACCTATGGAACCCAAACCCCAGCTGCTCCTTCCATGGCCTGTGCCATTAACATCACTCTTAACAATACTACTTATGCCCAACCTGGACATTTCTTTTGGTGTAATGGAAGCCTCACAAATGTTCTCTTTTAGAACTTAACCTCCCCTTGTGTCCTTGTTACAATTGTTCCACAGTTAACCCTTTACAGCAGCTCAGAACTTTGGTTCCTTATGTTCCCACCCTCACATGCTAAACACGCAGCTTTCCTACCTGTACTAGTTGGTGTTTCATTGACCACTTCCCTTGCTGGGATGGGTCTATCAGGAGGTGCTCTTGCCCACTCCTTATGGGCCATTGAGGATATCAGCACCCAGCTGGAAAGCACTCTCTCCTCTACTGCCTCTGCCCTTGTCTCTCTGCAAAAGCAGGTAACCTCCTTGACCCAGGTGACTCTCCAGAATTGCCGGGCTCTGGACCTCGTTATGGCCAAAAAAGGGGGAACCTGTGTATTCCTTCAAGAAGAATGTTGCTATTATATTAATGAATTCGGCCTAGTGGAACAAAATATCGTCAAATTACATAATTTGGCAGCAGACCTACAAAGACCCCCCCCCCCGATTCCCCATTCTCCTTGTGGTTGCAGTCTCCCCTTCTAACATGGGTATGGCACATTCTAGGACCATTATTCATCGTTTTTCTCACCTGTCTCTTTCTACCCTGTATCATTAAGTTCCTTCAGAACCAAGTGGGTAAAATCTCTAACCAGGCTTTTAATCAGCTTCTCCTCAGGAATTATCAGCTACTGGCAACAGATGAGTCCAGCGCCTCCTCTCGGGAACACCTCACTACCTGTTCAGGGAGCTGTAACCAACCTATGGGCCTCCTTCCTAGCAGCCCTCCATCAGGACACCTTGCTTATTCCACCCATCTACCACCTGGAGGAATGGAATGAAGCAACACAGGACCTCCGGCTACAGGGAATATTTTGTGAATTTAGTCCCCAACAGATCTTCCCTTTTTCAGCCTTGTTATGGGACTTCTTGACCATGTACCTCCTGATTCCCCCACACCGTCCCTGACTCCACCCCTATCCAGTTGGAAGTAGCCAGACTGAACGACACCCCCCCTTCCAATATAAAACAAGAAAGGGAGGAATATAAGGTCACCCCCCCCAGGTGCCAACATGGCACTGGCCGAGCTTCTCTTCCTGATTTTACTCCTCATAACTTCTTCCCACCAGTGAGAACCTGCAGCAAATCAGCCCTTGCCACCCTGTCCCAGGACCTCAGCAAAAGGGCCTTGTCCAATCAACTCCCACCCCGCCTCTCTCCCTGAACTATTAGCTCTTCCCCAGCCCTATAAAAGAGGAACTTTATAAAGTGGAATAAAGTGGAACTTCTCTGGTGATTTGCTTTGGACTGTGACTCTGTGTGCTTCTTTCAGGTGGACCCTTTTGACTCTTCTTTTGTTTGTCCAGGGAAAAAAACACTCCACTCTTGTCTGCACTGAACCAGTGAGCTGACCAGCATATGCTGGGCAGAGCTTCCCACTCTTGCCTGGGTCACAGAAACTGAGCAGGGTCAGGTGCACTTCCTTGATTCAGGGCCTCACCAGCCAGTTTGTTCTTGTTTGTGGGGAGAGGGAAAAAGAGGGGGTTTTAGAGATTTACAGCTAATAGTGGTCCTTCTAAAAATTCTTTCTGCTGAACTCCTAAGTAGTCTCATTGCAGGGGACTTCCCTCTGGTCACTTTGCAGCAGTCTGGGCATGGAAAGACACCCTGCTGATTTACGAGGGTGAGTGGTCAGATTAAGCCCCAATGATGGCTGTTGACTCTGGGCTAAGCTTTCCTTTTATGATTTGGTTTTAAGTTGTGCTGTTTTAAGGAGTCTTCTGTTACTGTTGTATCTTAAATTGTGTCTATCTTTCCAGCAGTTTTTAAGAGTGTGATTTTAAGAAAATTCTTGCCCCCTCCCACTCTCTTTCTTTCACCTTTTCCCCTTCTGATTTCTCATCTGCATGTTCAGGTTTGAGGTTAGAGTACCCTGAGTTTGTTTTCAAATCTCGTAACCTATCTTCCAGTTTATCTATGTCTTAGAGCTTGAATTTTTCACCCATATTTCAATTCTGTTTTTACTTTCCAAACTTTTTTTTCTCTTGTGCAGAAATTAGGACTCCCTGCCTAGTTTGTTCTGCCAACTTCTCAAACTTTTATATTAAACATTAGAGTAAAACTCTTTAGTGCATGTTAGAAAAAAAAGTTTACATGCAGTTATAGGAAATTATGGAAGTTGGTAGTGTCTTATTACCTTGTTTTCTCATGTTGTCTGTGTTCATAAGCTGAGGTTTTGCATGTATTTTGATGGATTTCTCTTCCATAATTGTGTGTGGGTCCCTTTAATGTGAAGATTTCACTTTGGGATGTGTCCTGGGCAGGGATTACAGCTCATTGTTAAATCCCCAACTGCACATGACCAAGGTGGTAAGTTCACTCACCTTTAAGAGGAGAGAATAATTACCAGTGACAGTAATAATTAAAAGTAAACATATCACCTATAAAGAAAATGCTTATTTAAAATGATGTCTCATCTGAATCGCTCGGGAGGCTGACAGGAGAAACGCATGTGCAAGGCCACCTCAACAACCTAGTAAGTCCCTAAGTAAATCATTAAGTCCTGTCTCTTAATAAAACAATAAAAATGGCAGGGGATGTGGCTCAGTGTTTAAGCAACCCGGTGTTCAATCTTCCGTACACTCCCCACAAAATGTCTCTACAAACTGAATAGATGAAGTGGAAAACACAATAAACTCCTGACAGAAAAAAATAGGTATTAGTGATAATAAAATTAACAGGACAGAGTCAAATAAATGAAGGAGGATTAAGTTGTGAGAAAGCAGTGACACAAGAGGAAGTGAAGAGGAAAAGCAATAACCTGAGAAAGAATGAGATTTAAAAAAGAGGAAAACATGATAAGCTGAAAAACAAGAAAGGAATGAAAATATCTTAGAAAATGATTTAGAATATGAAGAAACAAGTAGAAAACCCCATGTATAATAACTGCCAAAAATCCAGGAACAATAAAAGTTTCAAATTTTCTTGCTTGCTCATGTAAATGAAATGGAGGCATTTCTACCTAGGCTGTCTCTTTTTATAACCCCATAACCTGGTGAGGCTTTGGGAAAGCAACTACAGTCCAACTTTTTCCTTATGTGCTCCAGTCCAAACACACATAACCTGGTAATGGAGTGTACAAGCTGAGTTCCTCTCCTCCCTCCAACCCTATAATAGGGTGAGCCCAGGGAAGTTTTGCTGTTGTAGGAAAATGCCCCGTGGCACTTTTTTTTTTAGAGTTCCTCTACCCACGGAACCTAGAGACTTGTGTGTAATGTAGACTCCAATTCTAAACTCTTTCACTCAGTAACATCCGATGTGTGTGAGATTCCAAGTCTCTTGAGTGATTTCCTCAGACCCTCTGAGAATGATAGGAGTGGTCACTTTGCAGAATATGTTTTTTCCTGAGAATGATAGAGGATTCTCTTTCCACCTAACACTGCCTCAGCCCTCTGAGACCCTTCTCCCTCTTGAATTTTTGCACAGGTTTTCTCCCAAACTGTAAACATTCTCAAAGCACTGATTTGAAATGTGTAATGTCCCTATGGGCCTCTATTCCACAAACTGTGTAATGTGCACAACATGCCTTTTGCTGATCAGAGTTTTTAAAAAGCATATTCCTATCAGTCTATATTCTGGGCCCATACTATTAGAGGGAACAACTACCATCTTGTGAAAAAAGATAGATGATGAGTCTTGGAGATACAAGACATGCAGTGGTTTTTGATCTCTTGCACAAAGTCCCTATAGTGGAGACCTTCTAAAAGGAGCTTGCCCACAGGGCTCTAGTGTAACCCCCAAGAATATGCCCAGAACCACATTTGCTGAAGAAGGAGCAAATACAACAAGTGTCTCTGGGCATGGTGAGTTGTACTCTCCTGGGATATCTCCTCACGTGTGTGGTAATGCTTGTGCCAGGTTTTCTATTAGACATATCCCTGGCATTTCTGTCACAGAACTACAAACATCACATTGAAATGAAGGAGTCCTGTGATTTTCTATTATTTACGTAGAACACAAGATCATGCTCCAGTTTGCCAAAGTTCTCAGCACATCTGTCTCATTTTATCTCCCTTACCCAACCTGACTTACGTTGGGGGTGTGCTGGGGTCCAGCCCTAGCAGTGGTCAGGGGTCCTAGATAGATGGGAAGCATCCATACAGTGGAGAAACAGCAGACAGAGACACCAAGTGTTCTGAGGTTGAATCTCTATTTTTCTGCCAGCCTTTTTATACATTTTTTTCTTTAGTAATGATTATATCATTTTATGGTTAGTTTAAAATAAGAAAAACCTTTAAAAGTACAAGCTATGCTTCTTCTTAAAGTACACATTCCCTCTGTATGACAGTCCAGGCCAAATCAACCTTATTTCCCAGCCAGACCAAAACAACCCTGTCCCCCAGCCAAACCAAGGGCACCACAATCTGCCAGCCTTCAACCTCCAGAACAAACACTTCACTAGATTTTCTGAGAAACCACCCCCACCATGAACTCCAGTGTTTAACAGTGAAAAGTTTTACTATTGTTAAGGGCAAAGAAATCAACTTATAGTTAGTGTTTAGTCTATTCTATTTCATTTAATGGCACACTACAATCATCATAGAAGGCTTCCAAACTCATGGAATAATTTGAGGAGATTGGTGTCATTTCTTCTTTAAATGTCTGCTGGGAGTCAGCTGAGAATCCATCCAGTCCTGGGCTTTTCTTTGCTGATGGGCTTTGATGGCATCTTCAATTTCACTATTTTAAATTGATCTCTTTAAATTTTCTATGACCTCCTGGTTCAATCTGGTTAGTCATATATGTCTCTAGAAATGTGTCAATGTCTTCAAAACATTTCAACATTTATCAAAGTTAAAATTTTCAAAATAGTTTCTGATTATCCTCTGTATTATAGTAGCATCTGGGCATTATTTACTTTTTCTTTATTAATTTTAATACCTTGAGTTTTTTTGTCTTTCTTTGGTTAGCTTGGCTAAAGGCTTCTCAGTTTTGTTTATATTTTTAATGAACCAACTTTCTGCTTTGTTAATTTGTTGAAATATTTTAAAATTTCAATTCCATTGATTTTGATTATTTTCTGTCTTCTACTGATTTTGGTATTGATTTTTTCTTTTTCTGGGGTCTTGAGTTGTAATGTTAGATAATTTATTTGGTGTCTTTCTAATCTTTAATGAATGGGCTCAATGCTATAAATTTTCTTCTTAGATTTACCTTCATGGTCTCACAGAGATTTTGATATGTTGCAAAATTTTTCTCATTTAACTCTAAGTAAATCTTTATTTCACTCCTGATTGCTTCTGTGACCCGTTCATCATTTAATATTGTATTATTTATTCTCCAGGTATTAATTTTTATTTCATCATTGATTTCTAATTTTATTCCAATATTATCTGATAGAATGCAAGGTATTATCTCTCTTTGTTGAGAGTTGCTTTGTGTCTTAAGGTATGGTCTATTTTAGAAAATGATCCATGTGCTGCTGAGAAGATATTGTATTCAGTCATTGATGAATGAAATATTCTATATGTCTGTTAACTCTACATTATTATTCTATATCATAGTTCCATAGTCTCTTAAAATATTTTTCTAGTTGTAGATGGACACAATACCATTATTTTATTTATTTATTTTTATGTGGTGCTAAGGATTGAAACCAGTACTCCACATATGCTAGGCAAGTGCTCTACCAGTGAGCCACAACCCCAGCCCTTCCACAGCCTCTTTATTGAGTTTTTGTTTGGAAGATCTATCCAGTGATGAGAGAGGCATGTTAAAGTCATCCAGTATTATTGTATGTGGTCTATTCGATTCTTGATATTGAGAAGTGTTTGTTTGATGTACATAGATTCTCCATTGTTTGGGGCATAAATACCTACAATTGTTATTTATTATATAATTTCCTTAAGCAACATGTAATTACCTCATTTTTCCCTTATTCAGCTGATTTTTAATAATATGTAAGGTATTTTGAATTAATTACTTGGGCACCTGACCTGTACCATCATAAACTCTTATACTTTTAATCATGTCTGCCAGTCAGTAGATGCCAAGGCCAAATTACCCTTCCACTGCCACACCTGACCCTTGTAATAAAACAATAGTAGCTAATATTTATTGAATGCTCATGTGTGAAGTCCTCTGCATGCATTATCTAGTTTTATCTTCACATTAACCCTTTTGGTTACTTCTATTCTTCCATTCTGAGAGCACTTAGATTAGCTGAGATTACACAATTTACACAGCTAATTACATAAGCTGTGACAAGCTGCGACTTGAACCCAGTACGTTTGATTTCCAAACCCAAGCAGCAGCATCACAGAGTGTGTCCAGTGTATTTCCAGGGGAGAGTTTGCACGTGGTAGTATTCAGTACTAAAACTTGTTTTATTGTAGGCCTTTTCTTGCTCCTCTACCATTTCCTGATTAAATATTCTCTAGCTATGCTTATCTCTCAGGATCTTTAATCTTTATCAAAGTAGTCACCAGTCCTTTATAAGGATTTCCTTTATTGGCACTTACTTAAGTAAGTCTAGGAATATTTAATTGGCATTGTTGAAAATTACAAACAGTAAGTGCAGGGGGTTTATGTTCTAGCTGTAGGTTTTACAGATACCTAGAGGAATATAAAAATGTAAACACTTTCCTTGGTCTTTTCCTTTCCTGAGAGCAGAACCTTAAACACCACCCAGACCTTTACTACTTAGAAAAACTCCCCTCTAATCTCTGCTTCTTTAGCACCCCAAGTTGTAGGGAGAGGATGGATGATGATCCCCTGATGAATACCTCTGGCCTTGTTCCTTCTTCCCAGATAGCAGTGAGAATGATCTTTTTCCACTAGAGTCATGCCCAATCAAATGCATGCACGTGAACAGATAGGTTCTTTTCCAGGTGTGAGAATGATACTGGTTTGGAAGCAGAAGAGATATCTTCTGATGGACTGTGAGGAAGTCCAGATACCAGAAATTACACTGTGTTGGAATGTTACTTGTCTTTCTTGACCATCTGTACAGTGTTACATTCTCAACAATATGCTTGAATCATCCTTCTAATAATCTTGGTTATTCTCAACTATTAGTTTATGAGAACTAGGAGAATAGAAAAGTAAGGTATATTTTGTCAAATATACACACAGAAACACACATGAAGGCAGGTATGTTCAAAGGTATATACTCATATATATTCAGATGACTTTTATTTTTATTCAAAGAATACATATGTTTAAAGAATACATATTTTACCTATATACACATATTCAAAGGATATAGATAGATATAGACATATACATATTATTTTCAAATAGCAGATGTTTATTAAATGCCAAGGCTGGTTTAATTGCTTGCAATATCACAAAGAGTGACCAAGACCCCACCTATTCTAATTGAAGTATTGCCCAAGGACTCTGAGATACTTTATTACATCTGTTTGCAAGGTTCTCAGGAGGTAAATTGTCCAAAATATTTTTAGAAAGTCTAAGTAAAGTATAGTTTAAACTCCACTTGTGTCAAAATCACCTGAAGGTTACATTTTAAAATGTGGATTCCTAGGTCTTGAGACTCCAGCTCTACTGATTTGAGGACTCCCGGAATCAGGATTTTTGCTCAGTTCCTCTGTGATCCTTTGCTCCACCACTGTGTGAGAGCCATGGTCATAAATATGTCAGCATGAGGATAATGATTCAATTTAATTGGGTCCTTTTGTTCACTTTCCTCTTGCCTATCTTTCTTCTCTACCTTCAAACATATTAAAAGAAAATATTTTAAAGGTTATTCTAATGGCTCATGCTTTTTATTGTTGATGAAAAAACTTTGTCAATTTTCCCAATTTCAACTTTCTAGCTTTTCCTTTGTGGTCTGTACAAAAGGAGTCATTGAGAGAACCTTTTTTAATATCTACACTTCTCCATAGCGAATGCACAGGAAGGAACAACAGGCTGTTTGTTCTTTTCCTAGGATGCATCAGGGCATTCTTTGCTAGTGGAGAATGCATATTCAATGCCTGTCAGAAACTTATTATTCCTTCGTACTTTAACTCACCAAATTTAGTGCAAACATTTATAAAGTTTGTAGGATATGTATTTGGATGCAGGAGGATAGGAAATCTTTGAGGAATCATTTTGAGGATTATCTGGGGCCTTAGTGTAGAAAATGTTCATAAAACTAGGAATTTTAATGGATTTAGAAAAATGTATAGTTTTTTTTTTTTTCAACCAGGAATTCAACCCAGGGGTGCTTAACCACTGACCCACATCCTCAACCCTTTTTATATTTTGAGACAAGAGTCTTACTTAGGGTTTTGCTAAGTTTCTTTTTTTTAAATTTTTTTTTAATTTTTTTACATTTACATAGGGTAATGATGTTTATTTTATTTTTCCCCTCCCCCACCCCTCCCACCCCTCTTTTCCCTCTACACAGTCCTTCTTTCCTTCATTCTTGCCGCTGTCCTTAGCCTAACTCTAAACCTAACCCTAAACCTAATGCTAGCCCCTCCCACCCCCCATTATATGTCCTCATCCGCTTATCAGCGAGATCATTCGACCTTTAGTTTTTTGAGATTGGCTTATCTCACTTAGCATGATATTCTCCAATTTCGACCATTTGCCTACAAATGCCATAATTTTATCATTCTTCATTGTGGAGTAATATTCCATTGTATGAATATGCCACAGTTTCTTTATCCATTCATCAACTGAAGGGCATCTAGGTTGGTTCCACAATCTGGCTATGGTGAATTGAGCAGCAATGAACATTGATGTGGCTGTATCTCTGTAGTATGCTGATTTTAAGTCCTTTGGGTATAGGCCAAGGAGTGGGATAGCTGGGTCAAATGGTGTTTCCATTCCAAGTTTTCTGAGGAATCTCCACACTGCTTTCCAGAATGGCTGCACTAATTTGCAACTCCACCAGCAATGTATGAGTGTTCCTTTTTTACCACATCCTCGCCAACACCTATTGTTGCTTGTATTCTTGATAATCGCCATTCTAATTGGGGTGAGATGAAATCTTAGGGTAGTTTTGATTTGCATTTCCCTTATTACTAGGGATGTTGAACATTTTTTCATATATCTGTTGATTACTTGTACATCTTCTTCTGTGAAGTGTCTGTTCATTTCCTTAGCCCATTTGTTGATTGGATTATTTGTATTCTTCGTGTAGAGTTTTTTGAGTTCTTTATAGATTCTGGAAATTAGCGCTCTATCTGAGGTATGGTTGGCAAAGATATTCTCCCACTCTGTAGGCTCTCTCTTCACATTTCTGATAGTTTCCTTTGCTGAGAGAAAGCTTTTAAGTTTGAATCTATCCTAGTTGTTGATTCTTGCTTTTATTTCTTGTGCTATGGGTGTCCTGTTAAGGAAATCTGATCCTGAGCCAACAAGTTGAAGATTTGGACCTACTTTTTCTTCTATAAGATGCAGGGTCTCTGGTCTGATTCCGAGGTCCTTGATCCATTTTGAGTTGAGTTTTGTGTAGGGTGAGAGATAGGGGTTTAATTTCATTCTATTGCATATGGTTTTCCAGTTTTCCCAGCACCATTTGTTGAAGAGGCTATCTTTTCTCCATTGCATATTGTTGGAACCTTTGTCTAGTATGAGAAAATTGTATTTATTTGGGTTTGTGTCCATGTCCTCTATTCTGTACCATTGATCTACCTGTCTATTTTGGTACCAATACCATGCCGTTTTTGTTACTATTGCTTTGTAGTAGAGTTGAAGATCTGGTATTGCAATACCCCCTGCTTCGCTCTTGCTACTGAGGATTGCTTTAGCTATTCTAGGTTTTTTATTCTTCCAGATGAATTTCATAATTGCTTGCTCTATTTCTGCAAGGTACATCATTGGGATTTTAATTGGAATTGCATTGAATCTGTATAGCACTTTAGGTAGTATAGCCATTTTGACGATATTAATTCTGCCTATCCAGGAACATGGGAGATCTTTCCATCTTCTAAGGTTTTCTTGAATTTCTTTCTTTAGTGTTCTGTAGTTCTCATTGTAGAGGTCTTTCACCTCTTTTGTGAGATTGATTCCCAAGTATTTTATTTTTTTCGATGCTATTGTGAATGGGGTAGTTTTCCTAATTTCTCTTTCTGAAGATTCATCACTTATGTATAAAAATGCATTGGATTTATGAGCATTGATCTTGTAACCTGCTACTTTACTGAATTCACTTATGAGTTCTAAAAGTTTTCTGGTGGAATTTCCAGGTTCCTCTAAATATATAATCATGTCATCAGCGAACAGGGATAGTTTGAGTTCTTCTTTTCCTATTCATATCCCTTTAATTTCTTTGGTTTGTCTGATTGCTCTGGCTAGAGTCTCAAGGACGATGTTGAATAGAAGCGGTGAAAGAGGGCATCCCTGCCTTGTTCCAGTTTTTAGGGGGAACGCTTTCAGTTTTTCACCATTTAGAATGATATTAGCCATGGGCTTAGCGTAGATTGCCTTTATAATGTTTAGGAATGTTCCCACTACCCCAATTTTTTCTAGTGTTTTGAGCATGAAGGGATGCTGTATTTTATCAAATGCTTTTTCTGCATCTATTGAAATAATCATGTGATTCTTAACTTTAAGTCTGTTGATATGGTGAATGACATTTATTGATTTCTGAATGTTGAACCAACCTTGCATCCCTGGGATAAAACCCACTTGATCGTGGTGCACTATCTTTTTAATATATATTTGTATGCGATTTGCTAAAATTTTGTTGAGAATTTTTGCATTGATATTCGTTAAGGATATTGGTCTGAAATTTTCTTTCCTCGATATGTCTCTGTCTGGTTTAGGTATCAGGGTGATATTGGCTTCATAGAACGAGTTTGGTAGGGTTCCCTCCTCTTCTATTTCATGGAATAGTCTGAGAAGTATTGGAATGAGCTCTTCTTTAAAGGTTTTGTAGAACTCGGCTGAGAACCCATCTGGTCCTGGACTTTTCTTTGTTGGTAGGCTTTTGATGACCTCTTCTATTTCATTGCTTGAAATTGGTTTATTTAAGTTGTGTATGTCCTCCTCATTCAGTTTAGGTAGTTCATATGTCTCTAGAAATTTGTTGATGTCTTCGAGGTTTTCTGTTTTGTTGGAGTATAGATTTTCGAAATAGCTTCTAATTATGTTTTGTATTTCACTCGTGTCTGTTGTGATGTTTCCTTGTTCATTCCGAATTTTAGTAATTTGAGTTTTCTCCCTCTTTCTCTTTGTTAGTGTGGCTAAGGGTTTATCAATTTTATTTATTTTTTCAAAGAACCAACTATTTATTTTGTTAATTTTTCCAATTGTTTCTTTTGTTTCGATTTCGTTGATTTCGGCTCTGATTTTAACTATTTCCTGTCTTCTACTACTTTTGGTATTGGTCTGCTCTTCTTTTTCTAGTGCTTTGAGCTGTAGTGTTAAGTCGTTTATTTGTTGATTTCTACTTCTTTTTTTGAATGCACCCCATGAAATAAATCTTCCTCTAAGTACTGCTTTCATAGTGTCCCAGAGATTTTGATATGATGTGTCTTTGTTCTCGTTTACTTCTAAGAATTTTTTTATTTCCCTCCTGATGTCTTCTGTTATCCATTCATCATATAATAGTGTATTATTTAGTCTCCAGGTATTGGAGAAGTTTCTGTTTTTTATTCTGTCATTTATTTCTAATTTCAATCCATTATGATCTGATAGAGTACAAGGTAGTATCTCTATCTTCTTGTATTTGCTAACAGTAGCTTTGTGGCATAAAATATGGTCTATTTTAGAGAAGGATCCATGTGCTGCTGAGAAGAAAGTGTATTTGTTCTTTGTTGAATGGTATATTCTATATATGTCCGTTAAGTCTAAATTGCTGATTGTGTTGTTGAGATCTATAGTTTCTTTATTCAATTTTTTTTGGACGATCTATCCAGTGGTGAAAGAGGTGTGTTAAAATCACCTAGTATTATTGTGTTGTGGTCTATTTGAATTCTGTAATTGAGAAGGATTTGTTTGACGTACGTGGATGAGCCAAGGTTCGGGGCATAGATATTTATGATTGTTAGGTCTTGCTGATGTATGCTTCCCTTAAGCAGCATGTAATGTCCTTCTTTATCCCTTCTGACTAGTTTTGGTTTGAAGTCCACATTATCTGAGATGAGGATGGATACTCCAGCTTTTTTGCTGTGTCCGTGTGCATGGTATGTTTTTCCCCATCCTTTCACCTTTAGTCTATGGGTGTCTCTTTCTATGAGGTGAGTCTCTTGCAGGCAGCATATTGTTGGATTTTTCTTTTTAATCCAATCTGCCAGTCTGTGTCTTTTGATTGATGAATTCAGGCCATTAACATTCAGGGTTATTATTGTGATATGATTTGTATTCCCAGTCAATTGACTCATATTTGTTTTTGACATGATTTGGTTTCTCCTTTATTGGCTATTCCTTTAGGCTAGTGCCTCCTGTTGCTGATTTGCATGGTTGTTTTTCATCTCTTCCTCATGGAATATTTTGCTGAGAATGTTCTGTAATGCTGGCTTTCTTTTTGTAAATTCCTTTAGCTTTGGTTTATCATGGAAGGATCTTATGTCATCGTCAAATTTGAAGGTAAGTTTTGCTGGGTATAAGATTCTTGGTTGGCATCTGTTTTCTTTCAGGGCTTGGTATATGTTGTTCCAGGCCCTTCTAGCTTTTAGGGTCTGGATTGAAAAATCTGCTGATATTCTTATTGGCTTCCCTCTGAATGTAATTTGATTCTTTTCTCTCGCGGCCTTTAAAATTCTGTCTTTATTTTGTATGTTAGGTATTTTCATAATAATGTGCCTTGGTGTGGGTCTGTTGTAATTTTGTATGTTTGGAGTTCTATAAGCCTCTTGTACTTGGTTTTCCATTTCATTCTTCAGATTTGGGAAATTTTCTGTTATTATTTCATTGAATAGATTGTTCATTCCTTTGGTTTGTTTCTCTAAGCCTTCCTCAATCCCAGTAATTCTTAAATTTGGCCTTTTCATGATATCCCATAATTCTTGTAGATTCTGTTCATGATTTCTTACCATCTTTTCTGTTTGGCCAACTTTGCTTTCAAGATTAAATAATTTGTCTTCAATGTCTGAGGTTCTGTCTTCCAGGTGTTCTATCCTATTAGTTATGCTTTCTATGGAGTTTTTAACTTGGTTTATTGTTTCCTTCATTTCAAGTATTTCAGTTTGTTTTTTTTTCAGTATCTCTAACTCTTTATTGAAATGATCTCTTGCTTCCCGTATTTGGTCTTTTAACTGTTGATTGGTGCGATCATTTAATGCCTGCATTTGCTCTTTCATCTCCTCCTTCAATGCCTGCATTTGCTCTTTCATCTCCTCATTAGCTTCCCTGATCGTTTTAATTACGTACATTCTGAACTCCCTTTCTGACATTTCTTCTGCTGTGCTGTCATTGGGTTTTATTGATGTAGTATCTAGGTTTGTTTGGGACATTTTCTTCCCTTGTTTTCTCATATTGGTCAGTTGTCAGTGGGACCCTGAGATATTGCAGTTTTCCGCTACTGGTTTATAGTGTTCCGGTAGATTTCCAGTGTATCACCTCCCAGTCTTCAGTAGCCTGATGTCTTGGAGGAATCTGATAAAGCAGCTCATTCGAAGAAAACTGCCCCTAGCCCCCTACTGGTTCCACAGTTTGGAACTGGCTCTGTGCGGAAATGCTCTCACTGTGGGCCTGCGCCGTGCAGCTGGCCGTGTGGGAGGAGCCCACTGCCGGAGTGTGGAAGGCTACCTTGGGAAGACTCTAGCTGCCCTGCCCGGCTCCAATAAGCCACCTCTATCTGGGCCTGCCACCCGGGCCGAGCTTTACCCAGTGGGCAGACTCACCCGTGGCTCTATTTCAGTCCAAGTCTCTCAATGCCTCCCCTTCTTAACTCCAGGGTTCTGGAGCGACTGGGGGAGCAGTCTCCCTCTAGGCCACCATCTTGGATCGCCCCGTGGAGAGAGCCTGCAGCCGGAGTGGGCAGAGCCGCCTGAAGAGGTCTCTGGCTGCCCTGCCCTAATCCCAGAGGCTGTTTGCGGATCGCGGCTCTCCGCTGGTTTGTTGCCAACGTACGCTTGCTGCAGGGGCTCTGGGACTCGGAGCTTGTTCTGGTCAGAAAGGCTCTCACTAGCGGGCCAGTTCCGTTCTGAGAACCTGGAGAAGCTGGCTGTGTGGGCAGGGCCCACCGCCGGAGTGCGCAGGGCTGCCTGTGAATGACTCTAGCTGCCCTGCCTGGCTCCAATAAGCCACCTCTATCTGGGCCTGCCACCCGGACCGAGCTTTACCCAGTGGGCAGACTCACCTGTGGCTCTATTTCAGTCCAAGTCTCTCAATGCCTCCCCTTCTTAACTCCAGGGTTCTGCAGCGACTGGGGGAGCAGTCTCCCTCTAGGCCGCCATCTTGGATCGCCCTGTGAAGAGAGCCTGCAGCCAGAGTGGGCAGAGCCGCCTGAAGAGGTCTCTGGCTGCCCTGCCCTAATCCCAGAGGCTGTTTGTGGATCGCGGCTCTCCGCTGGTTCGTTGCTGGAGTACGCTGCGCTGCAGGGGCTCCGGGACTCGGAGCTTGTTCTGGTCAGAAAGGCTCTCACTAGCGGGCCAGTTCCGTTCCGAGAACCTGGAGAAGCTGGCTGTGTCGGGTTTTGCTAAGTTTCTGAGACTGTCTCTGAACCTGTGATCCTCCTGCTTCAACCTCCAGAGACACTGGAATTTACAGGCACATGCCACCATGTTCAGCAGAACAATATAAAGATTTTAACTTAAAATATTCCTGAAATATGAATTACCTCTCACCTCCCTCATATTAGAGAAATTATTTGTTGAGAAAGATGAACTAGCAAACTATTCCCCACTTGAATCCATGGTGGACTATTAGCTGGAATTCTAGAGATTAGGAATTGCTCATGTGATTTGGATGGACATGCTCCCTGACATTGGTCCAGAGAACAATTTTAGAGGAAAATTTTTCTTTGTGAAGGACTTCCTAATGATTCAAGTGTTGTAAAGTTAAGGGACTACCTATTTTGGTGATTTCTTCTGAAATGTTAGGTCCAACTTGTATGATCATTGGAGACTCAGAGGTGATTCTCCATTTTTCTGTGTACCCAGATGCCTTGAGCTAGATTGTGGACTCCAAAACCCATTTGGATTTGATTGGTTTGGACTGGTGATATAAGAAAGCACCTGATAAAGTACTGCAGTTGGATACTTTTAGTAGTGCACATCCATTGTCTTCCTGATGTGTCTCTCCCATGAACATTTTGTACTGGCAGAGAACCCTTGGCTGTGGAGTTGGACTGACCTAGGAGTTACTGAATATAATTCAGGTTGTTCTGTGAGTCTCTTGAGCAATCCTCAGTAGGGCTGGGGATTGGCTGAATGGAGCCATGAATCATGACATTTAAGCGATTTGTCCTGAAATAGCCACAGCAGCAAGCAGTAATTTCTTAACAGTAACTAGTATACATTTATGCTTCCAATGTGCCTGACAAAGTGACTTAGAGTATTATCTCATTTAAATCAAAATGGTCCATGAGCAAAGTCTACTTTTTTGTCCATTTTACAAGAAATATCTCAAGATCATGTGATTACTAATAAATAGGAGTGTGACTTTAACTCTGACCTCTTGGAGGCATAAATTCATGGAGTAAGCAGCAGCATTACATTCTCCTCACCTAAAGTGCACATTCCTACTGGTCTTTTTTTCCCCTAAAAATTACAGAAAAAGTAGTTTTCACTTACTGATTTAGATTTCAATGACCTGAAGGTTTTTTCCCTTATTTTTATGAGTTGAAGTTTTGAGTGAGAGGGACATATGTGTTTTAGTCAACTTGTTCATTGCTATGACTAAAAGATCTGACCAAAACAATTGTGAAGGAGGAAAAGTTTACTTAAGGGCTCACAGTGTCAGAGATCTCAGTCCATAGAAGACTGACTCCATTCCTGGGGGTTCAAGATGAGGCAGACATCATGGCAGAAGTGTGTGGCAGAGGCAAGCTCCACACCTGATGATCAGGAAGCATCATATGCATACAATAATGTAAGCATATGCACACAACCCCAGTTTATATCATGAATAAAATTTGTTATGACATAAAATTTTAATATTCTGTTGTTATATTTGAAGATTAAGTTTACTTATCATTCACTTGAGGAATGTGGCTGATTTGGTTTGGTTTGAAAAATGAACCTAATTTGCAAGGACTTTTTTTCTTCCAAGCCTGTGATGATCCTCCTGACATAGTTCTGTAGGTGGTTTACTACTGTTTAGTGTCACAGAAGTACTATTGAAGTTGGTGAAGCTAACACACATGACCTTTTGAGGACAGTCCTGAACTAAAACCCTGGGACAGACTGACTTGTTACTTTGGCCACATCTGTTGCCTTGACAACTAGCCAAACATTTTTAAACCATGGGTAATTTCTCCCTCCTTCCAGATAGATGACCTCCTCCTCAATGGTCTCCTCCAGGTTGAGTCCCTGAGACAGCCATCGCAGTGAAATGAGATGTCTGTACTTAGATATGCCTCAGCTGTACGTCACTAAGGCAGCCTTAATAAGGCTTTGGCCTCAATGTCATGGCCCATCTCATTCATTCTTTTCTTCGGACACTGTCTGCCTCCAGGGTGTGTCTCTGCAACTCCTGTGTGCAGAAAAGACAGGTATGTATTTAGGGAGAGTCTGGATGGACGAGTAGCTGATACAAGTGATGGTTTTGCAAATGACATTCCCCAGAAAGCCAGGTACAACCTTTCTCCTGCTTTATTTCCTGTGCAGCCACTGGAAATCAAAAGGGTCCCCTGTTTCTCCCCTCCACTTCCCACTGCAGGCATCCATCTCCTCACCTTCCTGCCCTCTCTTGCCTCATCCCATCTCCCTCCTTGGTCTCTCCCCTTCTGCAATTCTGCATCTCAATGGACCACATACTAACACCAGCCAGTAACAACTTCTCTGGGTTTCTGTTTTCCTGTCTGTAGAAATGGAAATCATCAAAGTAGTTCTGAGAGAATCAAAAGGCTGGCATTGGGTTTCAGTGAGTTTGCAGGTGTAAAGTGCTGACCATACCATCATTAGGATTCTCCTTAGGAGGATGCCTCCCTGCCCAGGCTGGTGGTCTCAGCAAGCCACCCTGGATATTCCTTATGAGTGGAGTCAGCCTCAGCTCTTCCCTTTCATTCCTGTGTCCTCAAAAGGCATTCTGGCTCTAACCTTTTCTGGTTCACAGTGTGCTCCTACCCCTTGCTACTGAATCTGTGCCATCCTTTCCAGTTTGAGGTAACCAAGACCTGGAGACATATGGTCACTCAAGAGGAGCATAGGTTTCCTTTTTGGTGCTCTGGGCTGGGCTGGCCCTCACTGGCAAAGCCCAGTCTCTCAGGGTGGCCTACTCACACTGGCTAAGAGCCACTTTCCTACTGGCAGGGTGGATCAGTAGGAAGGTCCTTGAGCAAGACAGTTTGTCCACTTTTCAAGAAACCCTAGTGCCACCTAGTGGTCCCAGGGAGAAATGCACACAGGGAAGTCTGGGCTCTGGTTTACCAGTGGGGAGGTACTTCCTCCAGGTCCAGGGGCTGCCTGCCTACCAAATCTTTATCTGCAAAGTGCAACCTGGCTGAGCTACTCTGCTGAAAAATGGAAATGGGTTTTGAGGCTGGTTTGTCTTGCACCAGATTCATGCAAGAATCCTCCATTAATGCCAGACCCTGTGCTCTGCTACAAGGGAGCAAAGAGGTGGTGGTGTGTGGCAGAGGATTATCTGCCCTGCTTTGACTACAAGGGATATCCTGGAACTGGAGAGACAGAAGCACCCCAGAGGAACTCTGTGGGAGGCCAGTTGTCCTGTGTGCTAGGATCTGAACTCACAGAGCTGAGTCAAGTCACCCATGATAGGTCACATGTCCCATGGTTTGCCCCAGCTGTCAGAAATTCTGTATCTCAGACAAGTGTTTCCCACCAGGGCTCTAAATTGACTGCTATTTAAATGAACAGCTGTATGCAATGAACAACCTTGCCCTGTGTAAGAATCTGAGACTGGCATGGTGTCTGAGAGAGAAATATATTAAATCAACTTAAGGAATGAGAAAAATGCAATGTCTGTGAATCTAAGGAAACAAAACAAAGGAACTAACAAAAGCAGAAATTCATTAATTAGAAAACAAAAGTGGGTTTGCACTTTGAAAAAGATAAGTAACACAGACTTCTCTGTGGTAAAAAACCGATTAATGATACCACTGTTTATTGGTAATGAGTTCTGTTTCCTCAGATGTTGAAGTATTACGTTAGAGAAGCACACCAAGGTAAGCGTATATTAAGCAGATCTGATTTAAAAGTAGTAGTACAGACTTCTCCCAGGAGGAGAAGGGGGCCATGACTGATGTTCTAGAATCCCAAGTAGTGAGCATGCATTACATCTTTTATAGATTAGGGTCTCTTTTGTTCTGTTATCTCCCCACTTATCTCTCTCCTTCCTGCCTATGTGACTAGGCAACTCTCCATACCAAAGGGGAATTGGCAGATGGAAAGAGAAGAACAAACCTTACAGGTGACTCTTATACTCATCACTACTTCTTATCTAGATTTTTGAAGGGTTTCTGGTTGATGAACTGTCCTGACTCACGACCGTTACAGACATAGCTATACTATAAAATCTCACCTTATGTGTAAGATGCAATAGTTGTAACTATTGTGAATCTACATTTAATCTTGATTAATATTTTAATGCAAATACACTGCAGTATTACCACTAGCAATGGTGTAAGATAATGCAATCCATCCACATTTATCTGAAAGAGACATTAATATGGCATTGAAGAAGCAGCTTAAATATTTTTGTTGATTTATGTTCCACAGAAAACATGAGCACTGTTCTAAAAAAACAACCCAATCAATCAGTGGGCAAAGGAACTGAACAGGCACTTCATAGAAGAAGAAATGCAAATAGTTAACAAATGCATGAAAAATGATGTTTAACATTTCTAGCAATGAAAGAAATGCAAATTAAAACTACACTGAGATCCCATCTCACTCCAGTCAGAATGGCAATTATCAAGACTACAAATAACAATAAATATTGGCAAGATGTGGGGAAATAGGCACACTCATATATTGCTGGTGGGAATGCAAATTGGAGCAACAATTATGGAAAGCTGTATGGAGATTCCTCAGAAAATTTAGAATGCAACCACCACTTTGACCCAGTTATCCCACTCCTTGGCGTATATTCCCAAAGATTTAAAATCAGCATACTACTCTGACATGGCTACATCAAT
>NW_025920360.1:61471-162823 GCF_902686445.1 Sciurus carolinensis
CCATGCTTAGCCCTTCAACTTTTGAGATATGACCAAATGGGGTAAATTCTGTTTACTGTTCACATCATTCCCCAAGAGTATTTATGATAAAGAGGAAAGAAGAAAGCATATGGGACTAATATCTAAACAAGCAGCTACTGGCTTATTTCCCCTCCTAGTGGAAATAGGTATAGAGGGCTCCACAGCTGTAGGAACCACTGCCCTGGTTACTGGAAAACAGAATTTAAAAATTTAAGTAGACAAAGAGATTTAGACTTACATATTTAGAGATAGAATCCAGTCTCTTAATCTAATGTTGTTGGACACAAACTATAATCACCTATGCACTATTAAGGAATCAATGATTTTGCCATGTACATAAACCAGTGGGAATATGATGGGTTGACAGATTTGACTCCATGAGAATGTTGTAGGACAGACTCTGGGGAATGATTCAGACTCCATTTTGCTCAGATGTTGGGGGCAGAGTGGAAATGAGAAAGAGGAAAAGTCTCAGAGTTTCATGTAATCCAATCGTGCATTTGCTCAGGAAAAGCTCTTCAGTTGCAGCCTAACTCTGCGTGCATAGGGAACACTCAATTCATGCAAATCAAAACAGATTGTTATCACAAAAGCACGGTGCATGGTGGAACCACCACATCTTCGGAGCAAAGTGGGTATGAGGAGGAGAGTGACAGGTGGTGTTCACTGAAATCCATTCGGGAAACTTTCCCAGAAAAGCAACTTCAATTTCAGCCCTATTCAGCCTGCACGTTAGAGTAGTGCAACAGCAATACATAAGGGGCTTGTCTAGCAACTCTAGAGGTAGAGTCCTCATATATTGGGGGGAAGAGTGGGAATGAGGAAAAGAGAAAATACCCAGAGTTTCATGGAAATCCAGTCGTGCATTTGCTCAGAAAACCGTCTTCAGTAGCAGCCTAAGTCTGCGTGCATAGGGAAAGCTAAATTCATGAAAATTGAAACAGTTTGTGATAAGAGAAGCACCATGCATGGTGGAACCACCACATAAGCAGAGAAAAGTTGGCATGAGCAGGGGAGATGATAGGCAAAGTTTCATTGAAATCCATTCATGAAACTTTCTCAGGAAAGCAACTTCATTTTCAGCCCTGCTCAACCTGCACATTCGAGTACTGCAACAGCAGTACATAAGGGGCTTGCCTAGAGCACTTGGAGGTAGAGTGCTCAGATGTTAAGGGCAGAGTGGGAATGAGGAAAAGAGAAAATACCTAGAGTTTCATGGAAATGCAGTCATGCATTGGCTCAGAAAATGGTCTTCAATTGCAGCCTAACACTGCATGCCTAGGGAAAGCTCAATTCATGGAAATTGAAACAGTTCGCTATAACAGAAGTATCGTGCATGGTGGAACCACCACATCTGTGGAGCAAAGTGGGTATGAGGAGGGGAGAAGATGGGCAAAGTTTCACTGAAATCCATTCTTGAACTATCAGAAAAGCAATTTTATTGTCAGCCCTACTCAACCTGCATGTTAGAGTACTGCAACAGAAATACATAAGGGACTTGCCTAGAAAACTTGGAGGAAGAGTGCTCACATGTTGTGGGCAGAGTGGGAATGAGGAAAAGAGAAAATACTCAGAGTTTCATGGAAATGCAGTTGTTCATTAGCTGAGAAAATGCTCTTCAGTTGCAGCCTAACACTGCGTGCATAGGGAAAGCACAAATCATGGAAATCAAAACAGATATTTATAACAGAAGCACCATGCGTGGTGGAACCACCACATCTGCGGAGCAAAGTGTGTATGATGATGGGAGATGATAGGCAAATTTTCATTGAAATCCATTTGTGAAACTTTCTCAGATATCAACTTCGTTTTCAGCCCTACTCAACCTGCAAGTTAGAGTACCGCAATAGAAATACATTTGCAGCTTGTCTAGAAAACTTAGAAGTAGAGTGCTCAGATGTTGGGAGCACAGTGGGAATGAGGAAATGAGAAAATACCCAGAGATTCATGCAAATGCAGTCATGCATTTGCTCAGAAAATGCTATTCATTTGCAGCCTAACACTGCATGCCTAGGGAAAGCTCAATTCATGGAAATAGAATCAGTTTTTTACAACAGAAGCACCGTGCATGGTGGTACCACCACATCTGCAGAGCAAAGTGAGTTTGTGGAGGGGAGATGATAGGCAAAGTTTCTTCGAAATTCATTTGTGAAACTTTCTCATAAAAGCAATTCATTTTCAGCCCTACTCAACCTGCACGTTAGAGTATTGCAACAGAAATACATAAGAAGCTTGCTGAGAAAACCTTGAGGTAGAGGGCTCAGATGTTGGGGGCAGAGTGGGAATGAGGAAAAGAGAAAATACCCAGAGTTTCATGAAAATGCAGTCGTTCATTTGCTCAGAAAACCGTCTTCAGTTGCAGCCTAACACTGCGTGCATAGGGAAAGCTCAATTCATGGAAATCAAAACAGTTTGTTATAACAGAAGCACCGTGCATGGTGGAACCACCACATCTTCAGAGCAAAGTGAGTATGAGTAGTAGAGATGATCTGCAAAGTTTCATTGAAATCCATTTGTGAAACTTTTTCAGAAAAGCAACTTCATTTTTAGCCCTAATCAACCTGCACGTTAGAGTCCTGCAACAGCAGTACATAAGGGGCTTGCCTAGAAAACTTGGAGGTAGAGTGCTCAGATGTTGGGTGCTGATTGGGAATGTTGAAAAGTGAAAATACCCAGAGTTTTATGGAAATCCAGTCATGCATTTGCTCAGAAAACGCTCTTCAGTTGCAGACTAACTCTGCATGCATAGGGAAAGCTCAATTCATGGAAATCAAAACAATTTGTTATAACAGAAGCACCATGCATGGTGGAACCACCACATCTGCAGAGCAAAGTGGTTATGAGGAGGGAGATGATAGCAAAGTTTCATTGAAATCCATTCGTGAATATTTCTCAGAAAAGCAACTTCCTTTTCAGCCCAACTCAACCTGCATGTTACAGTACTGCAACAGAAATACATAAGGGGCTTGCCTACAATACCTGGAGGTTTTTTTTGAGGCTATTGCAAATGGGTTTTTTTTTCCTGATTTCCCTTTCAGCTGTTGCGTCGGTTGCATTTAAAAATGCTTTAGATTTATGCGTGTTGATTTTACAGCCTGCTATTTTGCTGAATTAATTGATGAGGTCTACAAGTTTTCTGTATGAAGTTTTTGTATCCTCTAAATATAGAAACATGTCATCTGCAAATATTGACAGCTTAAGTTCCTCCTTTCCTATTCGTATCACTTTAATTTCTTTGGTCTGCCTAATTGCTCTGGCTAGAGTTTCGAGGACAATGTTGAATAGAAGTGGTGAAAGAGGACATCCCTGTCTTGTTCCCATTTTTAAAGGGAATGGTTTCACTTTTTCTCCATTAAGAATGATGTTGGCCATGGGCTTAGCATAAATAGCCTTTACAATGTTCAGCTATGTTCCTACTATCCCTATTTTTTCTAGTGTTTTGAGCATGAAAGGGTGTTGTATTTTGTCGAATGTTTCTCTGCATCAATTGAAATAACCATATGATTCTTATCCTTAAGTCTATTGACATGATGGATTACGTTTATTGATTTACAAATGTTGAACCATCCTTGAATTCCAGGGATGAACCCCACTTGATCGTGATGCACAATTTTCTTAAAATGTTTTTGGATACGGTTTGCCAATAATTTGTTAAGGATCTTTGCATCTATATTCATCAAGGATATTGGTCTAAAATTTTCTTTCCTTGATGTGTCTTTTCCTGGTTTGGTTATGAGGGTGACATTAGCTTTATAGAATGATTTTGGTAGGGTACCCTCCTTTTCTATTTCCTGGAATACTTTGAGAAGTATTGGAATGTGTTCATCTTTGAAGGTCTTGTAGAACTCGACTGAGAATCCATCTGGTCCTGGGCTTTTCTTGGATGGTAGATTTTTAATGGCTTCTTCTATTTCATTGTTGATATTGTTCTGTTTAAATTGTGCATGTCCTCCTGGTTCAGTTTGGGAGGAGCATATGTCTCCAGAAATTTGTCAATGTCTTTGGTAGTTTCTATTTTGTTGGACTACAGATTTTCAAATTAGTTTCTCATTGCGTTCTGTATCTCAGTAGTGTCTGTTGTGATATTTCCTTTTGCATCATGTATTTTAGTAATTTGAGTCTTCTCTCTCCTTCTCTTCATTAGTGTGGCTATGGTTTTGTCTATTTTGTTTACTTTCTCAAAGAACCAACTTTTTGTTTTGTCAATTTTTTGAATAGTTTCTTTTGTTTCAATTTCATTTTTTTCAGTTCTGATTTAATTATTTCCTGTCTTCTACTACTTTTGTTATTATTCTGTTCTTGTTTTTCTAGGGCTTTGAGCTGTAATGTTAGGTCATTTAGTTGTTGAGTTTTCATTCTTTTCTGGAATGCACTCCATGCAATGAATTTTCCTGTTAATACCACTTTCATAGTGTCCCAGAGATTTTGATATGTTGTATCATCATTCTCCTTGACCTCTAAGAATTTTTTTTATTTCCTTCCTGATGTTTTTTGTTATCCATGTTTCATTCAATAGCCTATTATTTGTCTCCAGGTGTTGGAGTAATCTCTCTTTTTTATTTTGTCATTGATTTCTATTCTCAGTCCATTATGATCTGATAGAACACAAGGCAGTATCTCTATTTATTGCATTTCCTAAGGACTGCTTTGTGGCATAACATATGGTCTATTTTCAAGAAGGTTCCATGTGCTGCTGAGAAGAAAGTGAATCTGCTCGTTGATGGATGGAATATTCTATATATGTCTATTAAGCCTATTTTATTGATTGTGTTATTGAGTTCTGTGGTTTCTTTGGTTGGATTTTGTTTGAAAGTTCTATCTAGTGGTGATAGCAGTGCTGTAAAGTCACCCAGAATTATTGTGTTGTGGTCTATGATTCCTGAAATTGAGAAGGAATTGTTTGATGTACAGCGATGCACCATTGTTTGGGGCATAAATATTTACTATCATTATGTCTTCCTGATTTATAGTTCCCTTAGGCAGTATGAAATGTCCTTCTTTATCCCTTCTGACGAACTTTGACTTGAAGTCCACTTTATCTGATATAAGGATGGAAACCCCTGCTTTTTTACTGAGTCCATGTGCATGGTAGGTTTTTTCCCATCCTTTCACCTTTAGTCTGTGGATGTCTTTTTCTATGAGATGAGTCTCTTGCAGGCAGCATATTGTTGGGTCTTTCCTTTTAATCCATTTTGCCAGTCTATGTCTTTTGATTGATGAGTTTAGGCCATTAATGTTCAGGGTAATTATTGAGATATGATTTGTATTCCCAGTCATTTGGCTTATTTTTGGTTTTTAGGTTGGCTTGGTTTCTCCTTTGAGTGTTTTTTCTCTAAGGTAGTTCCTCCCTTTGCTGACCTCCATTGTTGTTTTTCATTTCCTCCTCATGGAATGTTTTGCTGAGTACATTCTGTAGTGCAGGCTTTCTATTTGTAAATTCTTTTAACTTTTGTTTATCATGGAATGATTTTATGTCATCTTCAAATCTGAAGGTTAGTTTTGCTGGATATAGAATTTGTGGTTGGCAACCATGTTCTTTCAGAGCTTGAAATATGTTGGTCCAGGCCCTTCTAGCTTTTAGAGTCTGGGTTGAGAAGTCGGATGCTATCCGTATTGGTGATGTTGTTTGACTATTGTCTTTTTAGGGAAATCTCCTCAACTTTAATACAGTAAAGAAAGTAAGCCTATGGGGGGTGGTAGAAATGCAAAAGTCAGAAAGTCCCTGGTTGGACACTCCCTGACTCTGCCTGCTGTGTCTTCAAATTATTGAGGAGGATTTTGTACACACAAAGCATAAAACCATCCCAATGGGTGGTGTGTGTGTAGACTGGAAATAAGCACAACTCCCTGGCAGTGACTCTTTGAACCAAAGTCTGGGAAGAGCTTGGGGCTGGGGTGGGATTGAGGGGAAGAGGTTCCCCTTGAGAAAGGAAGTCCAGGTCACTAGCCCCTTCCTCTCTCCTCTCCCTGAATGCCCCTACTTCTTTCTCAGGATAGGCCCTGTCACCTTCTTGTCTGTTCCCTTACCCTGGGAAATCAAACTTCTTCAAGAGATGCTGCTGTTCCAGGTGGAACAGGTTAATGCGAATTTCAGTGGGAACATAAATTTGAGGTCTGGGTGCACTGCATGGAGTGGCTCAGTGGGAATGAGGGGAGGGCCAGCCTGGAGATGTGTGAAACCCCAGAGTGGCTGAGAGGCTCTCCCTGACTCACCTCTGTGAGAGCCTGTGGTCACAGTTACCAGGTCAGCCACACACACATTTGCAGGTTGATTGCCGGGGAACCAGGGCTCAGCTGCTGGGCAGGCCCTGGTAAGGAGATGATGTGCGGTCTTTGCAGACTCAGATGGCTCACTGTCCTGCAGCTATGAACTGTCCTCTCTGCTTAGCTCCCACACCAGTCAGCCATAGCATCCTCAGAGTCAATCCCAGGGTCAACTGATGGCCCAGACCAGCAGAGGCAGACTGCCTCCAGGCTCTGTGAGCTTAGGACCAAATGTGACCCCTCGAATGGGGAAGTTAGGACTTCCAGCACCACCACTGACCAGCTCTGTGACTGCTGTGTTTTCTTGAGGCACTGTGATCATCAATTCAATGTGCCCTTGTAATCCCTTATGTTTTGCCTATCTTCCTCTACAGTCAGTAGGTATGATTGTTGTCTCTAGTGCATCTCTTCAAATTGTGTTTAAAGTGTTAAACCATTAAAAACTGAAAGTATTGAGCATTGTGTTTTATTCTTTCTTATTCAGACAGCTCATATTGGGAGGTCATTCCCTGTTAACATACTCTGATTAATTTCTTATAAATAGGTTTGAGAATGTGTTCTATCAATGATTTATGCTAGTGTTGAAGTATCTTTCTGGTTTTAGGGTGTTGTAAATCCTTTGCACCGGAGCCAGTGGCATAGATGTATTGCTCTTTTGTAGAGTTAGTCCCTGAACATATGGCATCAGCCAGATTTTGTGGATGAAACGTGGTGTCTATGTTAGTCTCAATTCTGCTCTTTGTTGTGTGGGTTTGAATTTAGTTTTTTGCACTCTGGTGATACAGATGTATCATCACCTCTATTAGCATGTGTGTGTATCAGTATAGACTCACCTGCCTTTGCAGTATTTCCATATGATGATGTTTTATCCCTACCATTAAGTTAAGTCCCCAAGGAATACAGCCCAAGTTCCAAATATTGACTGAGTAAATACATGAAATATTACTATACAAACTAATTCTAAAAATTCCTCAAACTCTTCAAAAATGAAGAAGAAAGTATTTCCATATTTATTTTATGAGTTATATTGTACCATAAAAAGTCAAACTAAGACAGTACAAAAAAGGGAGGAAAAAGAGGAGCAGGAGGAGGAGGAGAAAAAGATTATAGGAATCCAATATTAAAACAATACTGGTAAAAAATTTTAAACATTACTAACAATGTTTAACTGCATATTATCAGGATCATTCAAATAATCATGTAGAGTTTATCCCTCTGATGCAATGATGTTTGAATACATGTCAATCTTTTGATGCTATGTAGCACATCTACATACTAAAAGGAATAAAGACCATACAGTCATCTCAATAGGTGTGGACAGAACATTTGATAAAATTCAGGATTCTTTTATGGTAAGTACTCTAAACCTTTAGTTATTCAAGAAATTGTGTATATGACAGGTTGACTGCCATATGGGAAATTATTCCTGCCCAATTTTCTCTAATGCCTATATATTATTCTGTGATATTGTTGCTTTACCTACAGCATTTATATATCTGTTGAATTCTTGGTTGAACTTAATGTGAATTTACAATTAAAATAGATTTCTACTACTCTGTCAGGTTCACTGAGATTAGTGTCTCAGTGAATCTAACATCTTTAAAGCAAGCTTTTGAACTTTGCCACTACAAAAATGCACCTCTGCCTGCACGGTGGTCTGATCATTCTTTGCCATAATTTGCCTGCTTACCAGTCAAAGTCAATGAACTGAAGTCTACAAAAAGCAAAGACAATGTCTGCCACCAAAAAACAGACATATTCCATGTGCAATTCTATCATAAAAAATTCTACGGTCATATGTCACTATAAAGAAACAATAAAATTTTTAAAAATAAAAGAATGAAGAATGACACATACCAAGAATTGGTGAGGATATGAAAAACTGGTACCCTCATACACAGTTGGCAAAAAAAGCAAAATAGCTCGGCCACTTTGGAAACATTCTGATAGGTTTTAAAAAGTTAAACATACACCTGCTGTTTGATTACTTCTAGGTATTTACAGAAGAGAAACGAAAGCTCATGTCTTTATTAGACATGTGCACAGATTTTCACAGCAGCTTTATTTGCATCAGCTTGACCTTTTACACAAGCTGATGGCCATCCAGAGGTGAATGGATGGCTTGCACTGCACCCATGCAATGAATCACTGCAAAATGATAAAGCGAGTGAATATTCTCTACAGCATGGATGCACCTCAAAATTTGTATACTGGGTAAAAGAAGAGAAAACATAGACACATACCATAAGATTATAATTAAGGTAAAAATCTAGGAAGTTTATTGGGTGGAAAGAAAATCCAATAGTTGGATAATGAAATGTTGGGGGCAGTAGGCCAATTTTATTATCTTGATTGTGGTGGTACTTTCATGGGCTAATGTGTCAACACAACGAATTGTATACTTCATGTGATTTTTGTGTGTGTGTGTGTCAATTATACCTCAACAAAAAAGCATTTTCTTTGGTTTTTGAAGACAAAAGAGATGGAAATCATATATGAGACGCAAATGGGTAGTAAATTCCCATAGTGCAGTCAGGTTAGTTTAAAAATTTTGTAAGCATTCCCACTGCTTGGAAGAAACCTCCCCCAGTAGTTTCCCATGAGCACACAGCACTTGAAGTAGCTGACTCTTACCTGTGGGAGCTGATCCAGGACCCCATGGAGAGCACTGAACCCATTATGTATATGACTTTTCTTTCCCAATACGTAAATACCTTACAATAAAATTTAATTTATAAATTAGTTACAGAAAGAGACTAAGAAACAGTATGCTGTAATAAAAGTTCTATGAACATCTCTCAAAAAAAAATCAAAGAGGGCTGGGGATATAGCTCAGTTGGTAGAGTGCTTGCCTCACAAGCAAAAGGCCTTGGGTTCAATCCCCAGCACTACAAAACAAAAAAACAAAAACAAAAACAAAGGAATTTAAACCCCAGGGATTCTAAGGATTCTAAAATTATGGGATATATCTAAATGGCAAGCACCATAAGCAACCAGCCCTTGGAAGATGAAAGGAAGGTGGAGGGCTGCCTTCTAATAAGTCTTCCCCTAATCAGAAACAGAGCCATGATCAAATGTCTCAAAACCAAAATTCAGATGAAGTATTCTTGAAGGGTGAGTCATTCCATTTTGTGGCACAGTGATATTTGGCAGAGTTTGTAGTTTGAGCTACTTACTTGGTAATGAAAGCATTGCCATAAAAGTCAAAATGCTGAAGTAAACCCTAATCCTTTTCAAGGAAGTTGAGGCAAGGACCAATTTGAAAGGCCAAGAGAGAAACTGCTACTCTACAGAATAGGCTGCTTTTCTTTTTTCCAGATTCTTTATTGGTGCATTATCATTGTACATAACACAGGACTTATTATTATATATTCATATATGCTTACACTATAACTATAATTTGGCCAATATCATTCCCAGGTATTTCTCCTTGCCCTTCCCTCCTCCCCTGATTCCTTTCCTCCACTGATTTCCCTTCCATTTTCATGAGATCCTCCTATCCCAACACACATCTTTCTTTTCTATTTTTTTAAATTTTTAATTTTAGTTATACATAACCATAGAATGCATTTTGACATCATACATAAATTGAATGCAACTTCTCATTTTCCTAGTGTACCATGTATACACCAGTTGTGGAATCATATATGCACATAGAGTAATAATGTCTGATTTGTTCCAACAAACCATAGACATCTTAATAGGGGCCATTTGGCTTAAGGCTATATATTATTTGCCTCGGTTGCTGTCATTATTTGTCTCCCCCTTAAAGGTGAGGTACAGGAAACCTTCAGGCACACTATAAGTCTAGAAGGTAGAAACTGTACTGCCAGGCTGGGGAGATAGCTCAGTTGGTAGAGTACTTGCCTCCCAAGCACAAGGCCCTAAGTTCAATACCTAGCATCTCAAAAAAAAAAAAAAAAAAAAAAAAACCTGTACTGCCTCAACTCCACACTGCTAGGTGGGTAAACACTCACACACAGCATGAAAACACAAGGGCACAAATCACCTCAAACCAACCAAGATAACCAAGATGCACCAACAATAGAATTCAATGGCACCACAGTAGAAGAAACGTCAGAGAAAATGTTTAGAATGTACATAAACTGATCTGTGCAGTAAAGGATGATGTAAAGAGTGGAATCAGAGATAAAATTAAGAGGTAAAAATCACTTAATAAAGAGATAGATTCTGAAAAGAAATCAAGCAGAAATCCTTGAAATGAAGGAAATAGGAAATCAAATTAAGAAGTCAATGGAAAGCATCACCAACAGACTGGACCACTTGGAAGGCAGAACCTCAGGCAATGAGGACAAAAATGTTTAATCTTGAAAGTAAATTTGACCACAGAGAGAGAGAATAGGCTCCTTTGATGCAGAGTTCATGGTCTAGGCCTCTGCCACAGGAGTTCCTATCAACTGGTTAGTGGAGGTGTGGTTACTGGGCAAGTGTGTCCAGAATATCTTTTCTGAATTGTATCTTTAAAAAAAGTGGTAAACATTGTTGCAGAAATTTTTTATACCAGCGAGGTGTGTAAAGCAGGGGAGGGTCACAAATCATGGCAGCAGAATGAGAATAAATAATTTGGAGACCCTTAGAAAGAACTTGGGCAGGCAAGCAGGCATAAATTCCCAGTTCCAGAACTGACAAGAACAATTCCATCTTGGTATCAGCAGCTTTCATAGATACTACCAGTTGGGTGCCAAATTCCAGTTGCACTGGTTACTTCTGAGAGAAGAGAAGGCAGCAGGTGAATTCCCCTCCCCAGTACAATGATGATGACCTTGGCCGTCTTTGTGTTTATCATTGTGAAGAGTACCGAGAGTGAAGGAAGCATTTTACCTGAGCACAAAGGTATTTGATGTCGAGGAACTAAGTACACTAGTTTAACTGGCATATCAAATGTCTCTCTCAGCATAGAGTATTAATACAATCCTACTTCTCTAGAGCAGGAGTTGGCAAAACTGTCTCTAAGGTCAGAGATTAAATTTTTGGCTTTGCCATCTGGTGTCTGTTGTATCCACTCAGCTCCCCTCCTGGGAGGTAGCAGAGTAGCTGTGGAAGGGATGTAATGTGGGGAGGGAAGAGGCCAAGTTAGCCTTAGCCAGCAGGCCCTAAGCTGCTCCCAGTCAGGGAGGCTGTGGAGGCAGATTATCAGCACAGGTGGAAGCCAAGACTCATTGGCCTCAGTGAAGAGCTTCATGGGTTCCAAGCTCAGCCTCATGAAGGGCATGAGCTTCCTGCAGTTGCCTGGGCTGTGGCTGCACCCTCTTCCCTCTCCCTCTTTGCACCCAGTCCATGGCCTCCTGCTGCCACTTCTATGGAAAGTGACTTCCTGTATGATGGGAACAGGAGGCAGGGAGAAAGAACACATCAGAGAGAGATTCCAGCAGTCCCTACTGCTCTCAGAAGAGCCTCTTCTCTGGGGACATCATCTCATCCCTGAGTTGAGCTTGGGATCCTGGGATATGCTGCCTGATCCTTGCACCTGGGTTACCCTTAGTGTAGGTACTTCTAAGGTGGCACAGAGCTCAGGTGGTGCTGGTCCCTAGTACCTCTAAAATTAGCAGCTGTTCCTAGGGGGTCTCCAGCGTGCCCTGGGGACTTACTTGTCCAGCTCAGAAAATACCAGTTCAAGGCTTCCCAGGAGACTTGGTACCTCAGGCCTTGGAAGTAGCACTCTGCCCCTGGTTTCCCCTCCTCTCTTCCATATGGGAGGTATCTAGGGCTAAAGGGGACACCTGTTTCCACTTGGGAGCCCCAGTTTTAACTGTTCTCATCCAGGGTTGTGCGGAAGAAAGATGTGGACCAGAGGAATTATAGAAGAGGCCATAGGAATCTACCTTCAGCTGGAGAAGCCCAGGGAGGTTCCCTGCATGGCTGGGGGTAGCAAGGAAGCATGGACTAGGGTTAGCAGACAGTTTCCCAGGTACTCAGGTGGAAAGCAGGAGACATGTTCTGGATCAGGGGCTCTCTGTTCCTTCCCACTCACATTGTGCTGACCCAGAATTTCCCAGAATGTGCTTGAAGCTCTAGTTTCTCAAGATGGCCCAGCAAAAGTCTGCCCAAACTTTCTGGAAGGTGGTGCTTTTCCTCTTAAGGTTCAGAAGGTATATGTGCATTTTCCTGAACCAGTTAGAAACTGGTGTCTACTCATCAATTACATGGGAATCCTGTGTACTGCATCACATCTGGAAGTCATTGAGTTTGTGCACCTAAAATTTTCTTAATTAGAGTCTATGTCCTTAGACCACATTCTCCTACCCCAAACTCCTTCCTCTCCAGCCTGGATTCAACACCCCTGTTCCATACTCACCTCCACCATTCAACAAATACCAAGAGGGAGAAGCAGTCGGAAGCAGTGGATCCAGATCTACTGCCCAGACCAGGGAGACTCTAAAAGGAAACAAACAGAAGCCTCTCCTAATAGGAGATATAATGAGAGCAGAGCCCATCTCTCCCCCTGGGTGATCTTTGAATCCTTGGATGAGTAGGGGGAGGTCAAGGTTCAGGGATCCAAGCCATGTCTTGGGGTCAGAGGCCATATATAAAATTGGCAGTATATTGGTGTCAGCTTTATTTTCACTGTGACCAAAAGACCTGATAAGAACAGTTTCAGAGAAGGAGAAGTTTATTTGCTACTCATGGTTTCTGAGGTCCCACTCATGGTAAATCAATGCAGGAGCTGAGACTCTGATCAGAGTTTGCTTATACTAGGTACAGTAGTCAGGAAAGTCAAGTGAACCCAGAGATTTTGGACTTGGGTGCTGGCATCTAGGGAAAAGAGACTCTTGAATATCCCAGGGAGGCTGAGAATCCTGAGCAGGAATCAGTGTTAACTCTGCCTCAAGGAGTCAGATTAGGTTCTGGACAGGTTTCCTGTGGCATCTCTAAACCTGCCCCAGAGATCTGAGGAATTAGTAATATTGGTGGCTGGTCCTCTTGGATTACATTTTTCTGGAGCCTGGAAACTAAGAACAAAAAGGAGAACAAAGGAAATCCAATGTATGTTTAACTTCTATTAGGGAAAATAAAACCACCCTAAACAGTGAGATTTTCCTTTCACTTGGGAGATAAAATAATAGCTCAGGCATACTGTCTGGGGTGTCGTGACTGCTTGACCCTGCCATCACACCCCAGGACCCTTCTTGTTTCCCATTCTGCTGTTCTTCTCTAGACAGCTGCTGAGGCCTAGAGGAGGAGGAGGATCCAAGGAGCTTGAGGCTCAGTGGCCTCCACCCTCATCTCCTTGGCTAAAACACAGTCGTGATCACACCTCACTGCCAAGGATGGTGGGAAATGTGTTTTATATTTCAGTTTTCATTTCTCCAGTCAGAGACTGAGAAGGTATACAGGAGGATAAATGAGCCCATCTTCTGTAAGTCCTCTCTAGATCTGGCAGTAGGATTGCTGAGAGAGAAAGTGGTAATATTTATTAAGTTTTACTTCTAGGGGTCATTATTCAATTTAGATTTTTTTATTTATTATTTTTAGATACACATGACAGTAGGATATATTTTAACATATCATATATACATGGAGTGCAACCCATTCCAATTAGGATTCCATTCATGTGGTTGGACATGGTGTGGAGTTTCACTGGTCATGTGTTCATTGATGAACATAGGAAAGTGATGCCCATTCATTCCACTGTCTTTCTATTCCCATCCCCTCCCTTCCCTTCATTATCCTTTGTCTAATCCAATGAACTTCTGTTCTTTCCTCCCCACCCCTTATTGTGAGTCAGCATCCCATAGAGAGAACATTCAACCTTTGGTTTTTTTGGGCTGGCTTATTTCACTTAGCATGATAGTCTCCAGCTCCATTCATTTGCCAGCAAATGTCATAATTTCATTCTTCTTTGTGGTTGAGTAATATTTCCATTGTGTATATATACCACATATTCTGTATCCATTTATCTATTGAAAGGCACCTAGGTTGGTTCCGTAGCTTAGCCCTTGTGAATTGAGCTGCTATAAACATTGATGTAGCCATGTCAGAGTAGTATGCTGATTTTAAATCTTTGGGATATACGCCAAGGAGTGGGATAACTGGGTCAAAGTGGTGGTTGCATTCTAAATTTTCTGAGGAATCTCCATACAGCTTTCCATAATGGTTGCTCCAATTTTCATTCCCACCAGCAATATATGAGTGTGCCTATTTCCCCACATCTTGCCAATATTTATTGTTATTTGTAGTCTTGATAATTGCCATTCTGACTGGAGTGAGATGGGGATCTCAGTGTAGTTTTAATTTGCATTTCTTTCATTGCTAGAGATGTTAAACATTATTTTTCATGCATTTGTTAACTATTTGCATTTCTTCTTCTATGAAGTGCCTGTTCAGTTCCTTTGCCCACTGATTGATTGGGTTATTTGTTTTTTTAGAACAGTGCTCATGTTTTCTGTGGAACATAAATCAACAAAAATAGTTAAGCTGCTTCTTCAATGCCATATTAATGTCTCTTTCAGATAAATGTGGATGGATTGCATTATCTTACACCATTGCTAGTGGTAATACTGCAGTGTATTTGCATTAAAATATTAATCAAGATTAAATGTAGATTCACAATAATTACAACTATTGCATCTTACACATAAGGTGAGATTTTATAGTATAGCTATGTCTGTAACGGTCGTGAGTCAGGACAGTTCATCAACCAGAAACCCTTCAAAAGTCTAGATAAGAAGTAGTGATGAGTATAAGAGTCACCTGTAAGGTTTGTTCTTCTCTTTCCATCTGCCAATTCCCCTTTGGTATGGAGAGCTGCCTAGTCACGTAGGCAGGAAGGAGAGAGATAAGTGGGGAGATAACAGAACAAAAGAGACCCTAATCTATAAAAGATGTAGTGCGTGCTCGCTTCTTGGGATTCTAGAACATCAGCCATGGTCCCCTTCTCCCTCCTGGGAGAAGTCTGTACTACTACTTTTAAATCAGATCTGCTTAATATACGCTTACCTTGGTGTGCTTCTCTAACGTAATACTTCAACATCTGAGGAAACAGAACTCATTACCGATAAACAGTGGTATCATTAATCAGTTTTTTACCACAGAGAAGTCTGTGTTACTTATCTTTTTCAAAGTGCAAACCCACTTTTGTTTTCTAATTAATGAATTTCTGCTTTTGTTAGTTCCTTTGTTTTGTTTCCTTAGAGTCACAGACATTGCATTTTTCTCATTCCTTAAGTTGATTTAATATATTTCTCTGTCAGACACCATGCCAGTCTCAGATTCTTACACAGGGCAAGGTTGTTCATTGCATACAGCTGTTCATTTAAATAGCAGTCAATTTAGAGCCCTGGTGGGAAACACTTGTCTGAGATACAGAATTTCTGACAGCTGGGGCAAACCATGGGACATGTGACCTATCATGGGTGACTTGACTCAGCTCTGTGAGTTCAGATCCTAGCACACAGGTCAACTGGCCTCCCACAGAGTTCCTCTGGGGTGCTTCTGTCTCTCCAGTTCCAGGGTATCCCTTGTAGTCAAAGCAGGGCAGATAATCCTCTGCCACACACCACCACCTCTTTGCTCCCTTGTAGCAGAGCACAGGGTCTGGCATTAATGGAGGATTCTTGCATGAATCTGGTGCAAGACAAACCAGCCTCAAAACCCATTTCCATTTTTCAGCAGAGTAGCTCAGCCAGGTTGCACTTTGCAGATAAAGATTTGGTAGGCAGGCAGCCCCTGGACCTGGAGGAAGTACCTCCCCACTGGTAAACCAGAGCCCAGACTTCCCTGTGTGCATTTCTCCCTGGGACCACTAGGTGGCACTAGGGTTTCTTGAAAAGTGGACAAACTGTCTTGCTCAAGGACCTTCCTACTGATCCACCCTGCCAGTAGGAAAGTGGCTCTTAGCCAGTGTGAGTAGGCCACCCTGAGAGACTGGGCTTTGCCAGTGAGGGCCAGCCCAGCCCAGAGCACCAAACAGGAAACCTATGCTCCTCTTGAGTGACCATATGTCTCCAGGTCTTGGTTACCTCAAACTGGAAAGGATGGCACACATTCAGTAGCAAGGGGTAGGAGCACACTGTGAACCAGAAAAGGTTAGAGCCAGAATGCCTTTTGAGGACACAGGAATGAAAGGAAAGAGCTGAGGCTGACTCCACTCATAAGGAATATCCAGGGTGGCTTGCTGAGACCACCAGCCTGGGGAGGGAGGCATCCTCCTAAGGAGAATCCTAATGATGGTATGGTCAGCACTTTACACCTGCAAACTCACTGAAACCCAATGCCAGCCTTCTGATTCTCTCAGAACTACTTTGATGATTTCCATTTCTACAGACAGGAAAACAGAAACCCAGAGAAGTTGTTACTGGCTGGTGTTAGTATGTGGTCCATTGAGATGCAGAATTGCAGAAGGGGAGAGACCCAGGAGGGAGATGGGATGAGGCAAGAGAGGGCAGGAAGGTGAGGAGACGGATGCCTGCAGTGGGAAGTGGAGGGGAGAAACAGGGGACCCTTTTGATTTCCAGTGGCTTCACAGGAAATAAAGCAGGAGAAAGGTTGTACCTGGCTTTCTGGGGAATGTCGTTTGCAAAACCATCACTTGTATCAGCTCCTCGTCCATCCAGACTCTCCCTAAATACATACCTGTCTGTTCTGCACACAGGAGTTGCAGAGACACACCCTGGAGGCAGACAGTGTCCGAAGAAAAGAATGAATGAGATGGGCCATGACATTGAGGCCAAAGCCTTATTAAGGCTGCCTTAGTGACGTACAGCTGAGGCATATCTAAGTACAGACATCTCATTTCACTGCGATGGCTGTCTCAGGGACTCAACCTGGAGGAGACCATTGAGGAGGAGGTCATCTATCTGGAAGGAGGGAGAAATTACCCATGGTTTAAAAATGTTTGGCTAGTTGTCAAGGCAACAGATGTGGCCAAAGTAACAAGTCAGTCTGTCCCAGGGTTTTAGTTCAGGACTGTCCTCAAAAGGTCATGTGTGTTAGCTTCACCAACTTCAATAGTACTTCCGTGACACTAAACAGTAGTAAACTACCTACAGAACTATGTCAGGAGGATCATCACAGGCTTGGAAGAAAAAAAAGTCCTTGCAAATTAGGTTCAGTTTTCAAACCAAACCAAATCAGCCACATTCCTCAAGTGAATGATAAGTAAACTTAATCTTCAAGTATAACAACAGAATATTAAAATTTTATGTCATAACAAATTTTATTCATGGTATAAACTGGGGTTGTATGCATATGCTTACATTATTGTATGCATATGATGCTTCCTGATCATCAGGTGAGGAGCTTGCCTCTGCCACACACTTCTGCCATGATGTCTGCCTCATCTTGAGCCCCCAGGAATGGAGTCAGTCTTCTATGGACTGAGATCTCTGACACTGTGAGCCCTTAAGTAAACTTTTCCTCCTCCACAATTGTTTTGGTCAGATCTTTTAGTCATAGCAATGAACAAGTTGACTAAAACACATATGTCCCTCTCACTCAAAACTTCAACTCATAAAAATAAGGGAAAAAACCTTCAGGTCATTGAAATCTAAATCAGTAAGTGAAAACTACTTTTGCTGTAATTTTTAGGGGAAAAAAAGACCAGTAGGAATGTGCACTTTAGGTGAGGAGAATGTAATGCTGCTGCTTACTCCATGAATTTATGCCTCCAAGAGGTCAGAGTTAAAGTCACACTCCTATTTATTAGTAATCACATGATCTTGAGATATTTCTTGTAAAATGGACAAAAAAGTAGACTTTGCTCATAGACCATTTTGATTTAAATGAGATAATACTCTAAGTCACTTTGTCAAGCACATTGGAAGCATAAATGTATACTAGTTACTGTTAAGAAATTACTGCTTGCTGCTGTGGCTCTTTCAGGACAAATCGCTTAAATGTCATGATTCATGGCTCCATTCAGCCAATCCTCAGCCCTACTGAGGATTGCTCAAGAGACTCACAGAACAACCTGAATTATATTCAGTAACTCCTAGGTCAGTCCAGCTCCACAGCCAAGGGTTCTCTGCCAGTACAAAATGTTCATGGGAGAGACACATCAGGAAGACAATGGATGTGCACTACTAAAAGTATCCAACTGCAGTACTTTATCAGGTGCTTTCTTATATCACCAGTCCAAACCAATCAAATCCAAACAGGTTTTGGAGTCCACAATCTGGCTCAAGGCATCTGGGTACACGGAAAAATGGAGAATCACCTCTGAGTCTCCAACGATCATACAAGTTGGACCTAACATTTCAGAAGAAATCACCAAAATAGGTAGTCCCTTAACTTTACAACACTTGAATCATTAGGAAGTCCTTCACAAAGAAAATTTTCCTCTAAAATTGTTCTCTGTACCAATGTCAGGGAGCATGTCCATCCAAATCACATGAGCAATTCCTAATCTCTAGAATTCCAGCTAATAGTCCACCATGGATTCAAGTGGGGAATAGTTTGCTAGTTCATCTTTCTCAACAAATAATTTCTCTAATATGAGGGAGGTGAGAGGTAATTCATATTTCAGGAATATTTTAAGTTAAAATCTTTATATTGTTCTGCTGAACATGGTGGCATGTGCCTGTAAATTCCAGTGTCTCTGGAGGTTGAAGCAGGAGGATCACAGGTTCAGAGACAGTCTCAGAAACTTAGCAAAACCCTAAGTAAGACTCTTGTCTCAAAATATAAAAAGGGTTGAGGATGTGGGTCAGTGGTTAAGCACCCCTGGGTTGAATTCCTGGTTGAAAAAAAAAAAACTATACATTTTTCTAAATCCATTAAAATTCCTAGTTTTATGAACATTTTCTACACTAAGGCCCCAGATAATCCTCAAAATGATTCCTCAAAGATTTCCTATCCTCCTCATCCAAATACATATCCTACAAACTTTATAAATGTTTGCACTAAATTTGGTGAGTTATAGTAAGAAGGAATAATAAGTTTCTGACAGGCATTGAATATGCATTCTCCACTAGCAAAGAATGCCCTGATGCATCCTAGGAAAAGAACAAACAGCCTGTTGTTCCTTCCTGTGCATTCGCTATGGAGAAGTGTAGATATTAAAAAAGGTTCTCTCAATGACTCCTTTTGTACAGACCACAAAGGAAAAGCTAGAAAGTTGAAATTGGGAAAATTGACAAAGTTTTTTCATCAACAATAAAAAGCATGAGCCATTAGAATAACCTTTAAAATATTTTCTTTTAATATGTTTGAAGGTAGAGAAGAAAGATAGGCAAGAGGAAAGTGAACAAAAGGACCCAATTAAATTGAATCATTATCCTCATGCTGACATATTTATGACCATGGCTCTCACACAGTGGTGGAGCAAAGGATCACAGAGGAACTGAGCAAAAATCCTGATTCCGGGAGTCCTCAAATCAGTAGAGCTGGAGTCTCAAGACCTAGGAATCCACATTTTAAAATGTAACCTTCAGGTGATTTTGACACAAGTGGAGTTTAAACTATACTTTACTTAGACTTTCTAAAAATATTTTGGACAATTTACCTCCTGAGAACCTTGCAAACAGATGTAATAAAGTATCTCAGAGTCCTTGGGCAATACTTCAATTAGAATAGGTGGGGTCTTGGTCACTCTTTGTGATATTGCAAGCAATTAAACCAGCCTTGGCATTTAATAAACATCTGCTATTTGAAAATAATATGTATATGTCTATATCTATCTATATCCTTTGAATATGTGTATATAGGTAAAATATGTATTCTTTAAACATATGTATTCTTTGAATAAAAATAAAAGTCATCTGAATATATATGAGTATATACCTTTGAACATACCTGCCTTCATGTGTGTTTCTGTGTGTATATTTGACAAAATATACCTTACTTTTCTATTCTCCTAGTTCTCATAAACTAATAGTTGAGAATAACCAAGATTATTAGAAGGATGATTCAAGCATATTGTTGAGAATGTAACACTGTACAGATGGTCAAGAAAGACAAGTAACATTCCAACACAGTGTAATTTCTGGTATCTGGACTTCCTCACAGTCCATCAGAAGATATCTCTTCTGCTTCCAAACCAGTATCATTCTCACACCTGGAAAAGAACCTATCTGTTCACGTGCATGCATTTGATTGTGCATGACTCTAGTGGAAAAAGATCATTCTCACTGCTATCTGGGAAGAAGGAACAAGGCCAGAGGTATTCATCAGGGGATCATCATCCATCCTCTCCCTACAACTTGGGGTGCTAAAGAAGCAGAGATTAGAGGGGAGTTTTTCTAAGTAGTAAAGGTCTGGGTGGTGTTTAAGGTTCTGCTCTCAGGAAAGGAAAAGACCAAGGAAAGTGTTTACATTTTTATATTCCTCTAGGTATCTGTAAAACCTACAGCTAGAACATAAACCCCCTGCACTTACTGTTTGTAATTTTCAACAATGCCAATTAAATATTCCTAGACTTACTTAAGTAAGTGCCAATAAAGGAAATCCTTATAAAGGACTGGTGACTACTTTGATAAAGATTAAAGATCCTGAGAGATAAGCATAGCTAGAGAATATTTAATCAGGAAATGGTAGAGGAGCAAGAAAAGGCCTACAATAAAACAAGTTTTAGTACTGAATACTACCACGTGCAAACTCTCCCCTGGAAATACACTGGACACACTCTGTGATGCTGCTGCTTGGGTTTGGAAATCAAACGTACTGGGTTCAAGTCGCAGCTTGTCACAGCTTATGTAATTAGCTGTGTAAATTGTGTAATCTCAGCTAATCTAAGTGCTCTCAGAATGGAAGAATAGAAGTAACCAAAAGGGTTAATGTGAAGATAAAACTAGATAATGCATGCAGAGGACTTCACACATGAGCATTCAATAAATATTAGCTACTATTGTTTTATTACAAGGGTCAGGTGTGGCAGTGGAAGGGTAATTTGGCCTTGGCATCTACTGACTGGCAGACATGATTAAAAGTATAAGAGTTTATGATGGTACAGGTCAGGTGCCCAAGTAATTAATTCAAAATACCTTACATATTATTAAAAATCAGCTGAATAAGGGAAAAATGAGGTAATTACATGTTGCTTAAGGAAATTATATAATAAATAACAATTGTAGGTATTTATGCCCCAAACAATGGAGAATCTATGTACATCAAACAAACACTTCTCAATATCAAGAATCGAATAGACCACATACAATAATACTGGATGACTTTAACATGCCTCTCTCATCACTGGATAGATCTTCCAAACAAAAACTCAATAAAGAGGCTGTGGAAGGGCTGGGGTTGTGGCTCACTGGTAGAGCACTTGCCTAGCATATGTGGAGTACTGGTTTCAATCCTTAGCACCACATAAAAATAAATAAATAAAATAATGGTATTGTGTCCATCTACAACTAGAAAAATATTTTAAGAGACTATGGAACTATGATATAGAATAATAATGTAGAGTTAACAGACATATAGAATATTTCATTCATCAATGACTGAATACAATATCTTCTCAGCAGCACATGGATCATTTTCTAAAATAGACCATACCTTAAGACACAAAGCAACTCTCAACAAAGAGAGATAATACCTTGCATTCTATCAGATAATATTGGAATAAAATTAGAAATCAATGATGAAATAAAAATTAATACCTGGAGAATAAATAATACAATATTAAATGATGAACGGGTCACAGAAGCAATCAGGAGTGAAATAAAGATTTACTTAGAGTTAAATGAGAAAAATTTTGCAACATATCAAAATCTCTGTGAGACCATGAAGGTAAATCTAAGAAGAAAATTTATAGCATTGAGCCCATTCATTAAAGATTAGAAAGACACCAAATAAATTATCTAACATTACAACTCAAGACCCCAGAAAAAGAAAAAAATCAATACCAAAATCAGTAGAAGACAGAAAATAATCAAAATCAATGGAATTGAAATTTTAAAATATTTCAACAAATTAACAAAGCAGAAAGTTGGTTCATTAAAAATATAAACAAAACTGAGAAGCCTTTAGCCAAGCTAACCAAAGAAAGACAAAAAAACTCAAGGTATTAAAATTAATAAAGAAAAAGTAAATAATGCCCAGATGCTACTATAATACAGAGGATAATCAGAAACTATTTTGAAAATTTTAACTTTGATAAATGTTGAAATGTTTTGAAGACATTGACACATTTCTAGAGACATATATGACTAACCAGATTGAACCAGGAGGTCATAGAAAATTTAAAGAGATCAATTTAAAATAGTGAAATTGAAGATGCCATCAAAGCCCATCAGCAAAGAAAAGCCCAGGACTGGATGGATTCTCAGCTGACTCCCAGCAGACATTTAAAGAAGAAATGACACCAATCTCCTCAAATTATTCCATGAGTTTGGAAGCCTTCTATGATGATTGTAGTGTGCCATTAAATGAAATAGAATAGACTAAACACTAACTATAAGTTGATTTCTTTGCCCTTAACAATAGTAAAACTTTTCACTGTTAAACACTGGAGTTCATGGTGGGGGTGGTTTCTCAGAAAATCTAGTGAAGTGTTTGTTCTGGAGGTTGAAGGCTGGCAGATTGTGGTGCCCTTGGTTTGGCTAGGGGGACAGGGTTGTTTTGGTCTGGCTGGGAAATAAGGTTGATTTGGCCTGGACTGTCATACAGAGGGAATGTGTACTTTAAGAAGAAGCATAGCTTGTACTTTTAAAGGTTTTTCTTATTTTAAACTAACCATAAAATGATATAATCATTACTAAAGAAAAAATGTATAAAAAGGCTGGCAGAAAAATAGAGATTCAACCTCAGAACACTTGGTGTCTCTGTCTGCTGTTTCTCCACTGTATGGATGCTTCCCATCTATCTAGGACCCCTGACCACTGCTAGGGCTGGACCCCAGCACACCCCCAACGTAAGTCAGGTTGGGTAAGGGAGATAAAATGAGACAGATGTGCTGAGAACTTTGGCAAACTGGAGCATGATCTTGTGTTCTACGTAAATAATAGAAAATCACAGGACTCCTTCATTTCAATGTGGTGTTTGTAGTTCTGTGACAGAAATGCCAGGGATATGTCTAATAGAAAACCTGGCACAAGCATTACCACACACGTGAGGAGATATCCCAGGAGAGTACAACTCACCATGCCCAGAGACACTTGTTGTATTTGCTCCTTCTTCAGCAAATGTGGTTCTGGGCATATTCTTGGGGGTTACACTAGAGCCCTGTGGGCAAGCTCCTTTTAGAAGGTCTCCACTATAGGGACTTTGTGCAAGAGATCAAAAACCACTGCATGTCTTGTATCTCCAAGACTCATCATCTATCTTTTTTCACAAGATGGTAGTTGTTCCCTCTAATAGTATGGGCCCAGAATATAGACTGATAGGAATATGCTTTTTAAAAACTCTGATCAGCAAAAGGCATGTTGTGCACATTACACAGTTTGTGGAATAGAGGCCCATAGGGACATTACACATTTCAAATCAGTGCTTTGAGAATGTTTACAGTTTGGGAGAAAACCTGTGCAAAAATTCAAGAGGGAGAAGGGTCTCAGAGGGCTGAGGCAGTGTTAGGTGGAAAGAGAATCCTCTATCATTCTCAGGAAAAAACATATTCTGCAAAGTGACCACTCCTATCATTCTCAGAGGGTCTGAGGAAATCACTCAAGAGACTTGGAATCTCACACACATCGGATGTTACTGAGTGAAAGAGTTTAGAATTGGAGTCTACATTACACACAAGTCTCTAGGTTCCGTGGGTAGAGGAACTCTAAAAAAAAAAGTGCCACGGGGCATTTTCCTACAACAGCAAAACTTCCCTGGGCTCACCCTATTATAGGGTTGGAGGGAGGAGAGGAACTCAGCTTGTACACTCCATTACCAGGTTATGTGTGTTTGGACTGGAGCACATAAGGAAAAAGTTGGACTGTAGTTGCTTTCCCAAAGCCTCACCAGGTTATGGGGTTATAAAAAGAGACAGCCTAGGTAGAAATGCCTCCATTTCATTTACATGAGCAAGCAAGAAAATTTGAAACTTTTATTGTTCCTGGATTTTTGGCAGTTATTATACATGGGGTTTTCTACTTGTTTCTTCATATTCTAAATCATTTTCTAAGATATTTTCATTCCTTTCTTGTTTTTCAGCTTATCATGTTTTCCTCTTTTTAAATCTCATTCTTTCTCAGGTTATTGCTTTTCCTCTTCACTTCCTCTTGTGTCACTGCTTTCTCACAACTTAATCCTCCTTCATTTATTTGACTCTGTCCTGTTAATTTTATTATCACTAATACCTATTTTTTTCTGTCAGGAGTTTATTGTGTTTTCCACTTCATCTATTCAGTTTGTAGAGACATTTTGTGGGGAGTGTACGGAAGATTGAACACCGGGTTGCTTAAACACTGAGCCACATCCCCTGCCATTTTTATTGTTTTATTAAGAGACAGGACTTAATGATTTACTTAGGGACTTACTAGGTTGTTGAGGTGGCCTTGCACATGCGTTTCTCCTGTCAGCCTCCCGAGCGATTCAGATGAGACATCATTTTAAATAAGCATTTTCTTTATAGGTGATATGTTTACTTTTAATTATTACTGTCACTGGTAATTATTCTCTCCTCTTAAAGGTGAGTGAACTTACCACCTTGGTCATGTGCAGTTGGGGATTTAACAATGAGCTGTAATCCCTGCCCAGGACACATCCCAAAGTGAAATCTTCACATTAAAGGGACCCACACACAATTATGGAAGAGAAATCCATCAAAATGCATGCAAAACCTCAGCTTATGAACACAGACAACATGAGAAAACAAGGTAATAAGACACTACCAACTTCCATAATTCCCTATAACTGCATGTAAACTTTTTTTTCTAACATGCACTAAAGAGTTTTACTCTAATGTTTAATATAAAAGTTTGAGAAGTTGGCAGAACAAACTAGGCAGGGAGTCCTAATTTCTGCACAAGAGAAAAAAAAGTTTGGAAAGTAAAAACAGAATTGAAATATGGGTGAAAAATTCAAGCTCTAAGACATAGATAAACTGGAAGATAGGTTACGAGATTTGAAAACAAACTCAGGGTACTCTAACCTCAAACCTGAACATGCAGATGAGAAATCAGAAGGGGAAAAGGTGAAAGAAAGAGAGTGGGAGGGGGCAAGAATTTTCTTAAAATCACACTCTTAAAAACTGCTGGAAAGATAGACACAATTTAAGATACAACAGTAACAGAAGACTCCTTAAAACAGCACAACTTAAAACCAAATCATAAAAGGAAAGCTTAGCCCAGAGTCAACAGCCATCATTGGGGCCTAATCTGACCACTCACCCTCGTAAATCAGCAGGGTGTCTTTCCATGCCCAGACTGCTGCAAAGTGACCAGAGGGAAGTCCCCTGCAATGAGACTACTTAGGAGTTCAGCAGAAAGAATTTTTAGAAGGACCACTATTAGCTGTAAATCTCTAAAACCCCCTCTTTTTCCCTCTCCCCACAAACAAGAACAAACTGGCTGGTGAGGCCCTGAATCAAGGAAGTGCACCTGACCCTGCTCAGTTTCTGTGACCCAGGCAAGAGTGGGAAGCTCTGCCCAGCATATGCTGGTCAGCTCACTGGTTCAGTGCAGACAAGAGTGGAGTGTTTTTTTCCCTGGACAAACAAAAGAAGAGTCAAAAGGGTCCACCTGAAAGAAGCACACAGAGTCACAGTCCAAAGCAAATCACCAGAGAAGTTCCACTTTATTCCACTTTATAAAGTTCCTCTTTTATAGGGCTGGGGAAGAGCTAATAGTTCAGGGAGAGAGGCGGGGTGGGAGTTGATTGGACAAGGCCCTTTTGCTGAGGTCCTGGGACAGGGTGGCAAGGGCTGATTTGCTGCAGGTTCTCACTGGTGGGAAGAAGTTATGAGGAGTAAAATCAGGAAGAGAAGCTCGGCCAGTGCCATGTTGGCACCTGGGGGGGGTGACCTTATATTCCTCCCTTTCTTGTTTTATATTGGAAGGGGGGGTGTCGTTCAGTCTGGCTACTTCCAACTGGATAGGGGTGGAGTCAGGGACGGTGTGGGGGAATCAGGAGGTACATGGTCAAGAAGTCCCATAACAAGGCTGAAAAAGGGAAGATCTATTGGGGACTAAATTCACAAAATATTCCCTGTAGCCGGAGGTCCTGTGTTGCTTCATTCCATTCCTCCAGGTGGTAGATGGGTGGAATAAGCAAGGTGTCCTGATGGAGGGCTGCTAGGAAGGAGGCCCATAGGTTGGTTACAGCTCCCTGAACAGGTAGTGAGGTGTTCCCGAGAGGAGGCGCTGGACTCATCTGTTGCCAGTAGCTGATAATTCCTGAGGAGAAGCTGATTAAAAGCCTGGTTAGAGATTTTACCCACTTGGTTCTGAAGGAACTTAATGATACAGGGTAGAAAGAGACAGGTGAGAAAAACGATGAATAATGGTCCTAGAATGTGCCATACCCATGTTAGAAGGGGAGACTGCAACCACAAGGAGAATGGGGAATCGGGGGGGGGGGTCTTTGTAGGTCTGCTGCCAAATTATGTAATTTGACGATATTTTGTTCCACTAGGCCGAATTCATTAATATAATAGCAACATTCTTCTTGAAGGAATACACAGGTTCCCCCTTTTTTGGCCATAACGAGGTCCAGAGCCCGGCAATTCTGGAGAGTCACCTGGGTCAAGGAGGTTACCTGCTTTTGCAGAGAGACAAGGGCAGAGGCAGTAGAGGAGAGAGTGCTTTCCAGCTGGGTGCTGATATCCTCAATGGCCCATAAGGAGTGGGCAAGAGCACCTCCTGATAGACCCATCCCAGCAAGGGAAGTGGTCAATGAAACACCAACTAGTACAGGTAGGAAAGCTGCGTGTTTAGCATGTGAGGGTGGGAACATAAGGAACCAAAGTTCTGAGCTGCTGTAAAGGGTTAACTGTGGAACAATTGTAACAAGGACACAAGGGGAGGTTAAGTTCTAAAAGAGAACATTTGTGAGGCTTCCATTACACCAAAAGAAATGTCCAGGTTGGGCATAAGTAGTATTGTTAAGAGTGATGTTAATGGCACAGGCCATGGAAGGAGCAGCTGGGGTTTGGGTTCCATAGGTGTAGGTTTGGGGAGGTGAGTGGGAGGTGATATCCTCAGGTTCCCACAAGGGGATGTGAGAAAAATGTTTTATGAAAGACTCCTAAGAAGGGAATGTGTAGCTTGTAGCATTTAGGGGAACTGCAGCTATTAGAGGTCGGTTTAGAGAAGCACAAAGAAAATAATCAGAAGGACTAATAGTTGGAAAGGTGTGATTGAGGAGGCAAATGGTGTCTTTTAGTACCTGAAGCCAGGAGTAAAACTAGCCAGAGGAGGTGGAGGAATTTTGTAAGGCCTGCATGATGATTTTTTCTGAATACTTGATGTCAGAGGATACCTGAGACACCCGGGTGCCTATGGAGATATATTCCTGAGATATGTGGAGGGATCCACAGGGAATATGAGGATATCCATTACAGTAAATGGAAGCAGTTACTCCTGAAGCCCATTGAGGATCCCATGAGTTCTTGATGGTGAGATTGTAGGTGTGGGCATTGCTAACGTAGGAAAAGATGCCTATGTTCAACTGTCCCAAAAAGGCATCATGAACCCTGCAAGAGCAAAATGGGCAGCCTCCATAGGTGTCAGGCCACCATCTGCAGTAATCTCGGGTTTGATCATAAGAGAAGCAAAGGTAGGGGTGGGTAGCCTGTTGAAATAGCTTGGAGGTCAGGGGAAATGAGATATGAACAAAGCCAGAGTAACCCATCAGGGGACAGTGGGCTGTTGCTGCCAGATAGGTGGTCTTGGTGTTCTTTTCTGTGTATGTTTGCCTCACCTTAAATCTCCACATGAAAGATGTGGAGGTTATTATGAGGGGCATAAGGAGAAGAGGTAGGAGGATAGGGGTTAGGGTTGGACTAACGTGAATCATGGTCAGGAACTGGCTCAAGAAGGGAGACACGGGAAAAATGAAGCTTAAGGGGTTATGAGGAAAGGTAAAGCAAGAGTATTTTGTTTGAGGTCCACAGGAAGGTGTCACTGAAGACTCCAGGTGAGTTTCTTCAGGGTCCAGGGAACTGGAGACTGGCTTTAGCCTGGAAATATGAATCCATGGAGTAAGCCAATTGTTAAGGGAGGGCCAGCTTGGCAGCTGTCAGAGTACATAAGATCACCGAAGTTGGGCCCTTCCATTTTGGTTTGAGGGGTCTCTTTCTCCCGGGGGACAATAGTACACAAACTGACCAGGTGTTAGAGGGAGGGAGTTCTGAGAGAGGTCGGGGTCAGGGAGAAGCCAGTCTTGGTGCTTCCATAATTCAGTTTGGAGGTGGAACAGAAGGGGTAGGGCATAGTTCTTGGGAAGGGGCCAGGCTTTTGGTGAGATGCCAGGGGGAAGAAGAGGGTGGCCGTACATAATCTCAAAAGGGGAAAGAGTGAGGGTTTCTTTGGCAGAGCCTGCAGGCAGAGAAGGGCCAGAGGAAATAGCTTCACCCTCTAATGGTGGGATCTAGCTGTTTAGAAAGATAGGCTACTGGAGCAAAAGCGGGGCTGTACTCTTGTCCCAAGGCCCCCAAACCTTGGCCTCCCTTTTCATGAACAAAGAAGAGAAATGGTTTGGATAAATTATACAAGTGAAGGACCAGAGCTCGAAGGAGTGCTTGTTTGAGCATCTGAAAAGGCTGTTCAGTGGTTGAAAGTAGTGGCTCATTCTGGGGGCCCTTTGCCATATCATATAATGGTTTAGCTAGGAGGGAAAAAATTGGATTCCATGCCTGAAGTATCCTGCCAGTCCTAAAAAAGATAAAATTTTGGCCTTGGTTTTTGGGGTGGGGAGAGAGTTAATGAGGTGTTTCCTGTCAGTGGTAATAGCCTTTTTCCCATGCAAAATGTGGAACCCAAGGTAGGTGATCATGGCTGTAGAGATTTGCACCTTTTGGGGGGAGGCCCAATACCACTTTTGGGCTAGGTGATTGAGTAAGTTGATGGTGTCAGTGTTGGAGATTTCAGCCAAAGGGCTACAAAGGAGGAGATCATCTACATACTGAAGGAGCGTGGAGTCAGGGCAGGCTGAGTGGAACTTCCAGGTCCACTGCCAAAATCTGCCCAAACATATGGAGACTATCCCTAAAACCCTGAGGAAGGACAGTCCATGTGAGTTGTTGAGAATGTCTGGTTTTTGGGTCAGTCCAGATAAATGGAAAAATGTCTTGGGATTTGGGTGCAAGGGGGATAGAGAAAAAGGTATCCTTTAAATTGATAACAGAGAAATGGGTAGATGTGGCCGGTATCTGGGAAAGAAGAGTGTATGGGTTAGGGACCAGGGATGGATAGGAATAACAGAGGAATTAATGAGGCGAAGGTCTTGTATCAACCGGTAGGTACAATTATGTTTCTTAACCACTAATATGGGGGTGTTGTAGGGAGAATGGGTAGGCCAAAGCTATGTTTTAGTTATAAGATCATGTATGACAGGCTGGAGGCCAAGTAGGGCAGTGGTGGACAAGGGATACTGGGATTGACTAGGAAATTGGTTGGGATCTTTAAGGCAAATGCGGACAGGAGGGCAATGGACCGTGGAGGGGCTTTGGGTGTCCCATATTATAGGATTGATGAGGTGGGTTGGGACAGGAAAGTGGGTGTGTGGATGGCCCTCTAGTGGCCCGGCCCAGTCAGAGCAAAAGGGAATTGTGGTATCTTCTGTCAGGAGGGCCATTAGGAAGTGTAGAGTGGGGGAAGATGGTGGCTGTATTGAGATGGTGGTTTTGAGGATTGAGAGGATATCCCTACCAAGAAGTGGCACTGGACACTGGGGCATGACAAGGAAGGAATGTGAGAATGGGAAATTTTCTATGGTACATGTAAGGGGAGGGGTCTTTAGTTGAAGTATAGATTTTTCTCCTACCCCAATAATAGGAGAGGATGATGGCATTGTGGGTCCCCAAAAACCCCTCAAGACCAAAAATGTGGCTCCAGTATCTAAGAGGAAGTTAATATCGTGCCCATCCACACGAATTTCCACTCTGGGTTCCTGCCTGTCAACAGTGATGGCCGAGAAGGAGGACCCAAAGCCCTGTCAATCATTGTGTGCCAGGCCCAGGAGGTCAGCATTAGGGTTCCTGGCCACAGCTCCCCTTCAGGAGGTGGGACAGTCTGATCCCCAGTTACCCATTTGTTGACATTTCGGGCAAGGGGTAATAGGGGTCCTTGGGGGTAGGACATGCTTTCACCCAGTGACCCTCTTTTCCACATTTGAAGCAGGAACCTGGAGGAGTTTTACTTTGTGGTTGATGTTGGCGCCGTGTTTGGGGGTTCCCTTGAAGGACCTGAGTGAGCATCTGAAACTTACTATGCTCTGCCTTTTCATATCTCTGGTATTTGCAGTGTTCAGCTTCCTCATCACGATTATGGAAGACCTTGAAAGCCAAAGCCATAATTTCAGTCTGAGGTGTTGCAGGTCCTTGTTCAAGTTTTTTAAATTTAGCCTTAATATCAGGGTAACTTTGAGATAGAAAATAATTCGTAAGGACGTTTCTACCATCGGGGTCTCAGATCTAAGTTGGTATATTGTGTGTGTGTGTGTTTTTTTTTTTTTTTTTTGGTTGGCTTTTATTTTTTATTTATTTATTTTTTATTATTTATTTATTTTTTTATTATTGTACACAAATGGGATACATGTTGTTTCTCTGTTTGTACATGGCATAAAGGCATACCATTTGTGTAATCATAAATTTACATAAGGTAATGTTTGATTCATTCTGTTATTTTTTCCCTTCCCCCCACCTTTCCCACCCCTCTTTTTCCTCTATACAGTTCTTCCTTCCTCCATTCTTGCCCCCCTCCCTAAACCTAACTCTAACCCTAACACTAACTCTTCCCACCCCCCATTATGTGTTCTCATCCACTTATTAGCGATATCATTCTTCCTTTGGTTTTTTGAGATTGGCTTATCTCACTTAGCATGATATTCTCCAGTTTCATCCATTTGCCTGCAAATGCCATAATTTTATCATTCTTTATGGCAGAGTAATATTCCATTGTATATATATACCACATTTTCTTTATCCATTCATCAATTGAAGGACATCTAGGTTGGTTCTACAATCTGGCTATTGTGAACTGAGCAGCTATGAACTTTGATGTGGCTGTATCTCTGTAATATGCTGATTTTAAATCCTTTAGGTATAGGCCAAGGAGTGGGATAGCTGGGTCAAATGGTGGTTCCATTCGAAGTTTTCTAAGGAGTCTCCATACTGCTTTCCAGAGTGGTTGCATTAATTTGCAGCCCCACCAGCAATGTATGAGTGTACCTTTCTCCCCACATCCTCGCCAACACCTGTTGTTGCTTGTATTCTTGATAATCGCCATTCTAATTGGGGTGAGATGGAATCTTAGGGTGGTTTTGATTTGCATTTCTCTTATTACTAGAGATGTTGAACATTTTTCCATATGTTTGTTGATTGCTTGTAGATCTTCTTCTGTGAAGTGTCTATTCATTTCCTTAGCCCATTTGTCAATTGGATTACTTGCATTCTTGGTGTAGAGTTTTTTGAGTTCTTTATAGATTCTGGAGATTAGTGCTCTATCTGAAGTATGATTGGCAAAGATTTTCTCCCACTCTGTAGGCTCTTTCTTCGCATTGCTGATAGTTTCCTTTGCTGAGAGAAATCTTTTCAGTTTGAATCTATCCCATTTATTAATTCTTGCTTTTATTTCTTGTGCTACTGGAGTCCTGTTGAGGAAGTCTGGTCCTAAACAGACATGTTGAAGCTCTGGACCTACTTTTCTTCTATAAGATGCAAGGTCTCTGGTCTGATTCTGAGATCCTTAATCCATTTTGAGTTTAGTTTCATGCATGGTGAGAGATATGGGTTTAGTTTCAATCTGTTGCATATGGATTTCCAATTCTCCCAGCACCATTTGTTGAAGAGGCTATCTTTTCTCCATTGCATATTTTTGGCCCCTTTGTCTAGTATGAGAAAATTGTATTTATTTGGGTTTGTGTCCATGTCCTCTATTCTGTACCATTGATCCACCTTTCTATTTTGGTACCAATACCATGGTGTATTTGTTACTATTGCTTTGTAGTAGAGTTGAAGATCTGGTATTGCGATACCCCCTGCTTCACTCTTTCTGCCAAGGATTTCTTTAGCTATTCTGGGTTTTTTATTCTTCCAGATGAATTTCATAATTTCTTGCTCTATTTCTGTAAGGTACATCATTGGGATTTTAATTGGAATTGCATTGAATCTGTATACCACTTTTGGTAGTATGGCCATTTTGACAATATTAATTCTTCCTATCCAAGACCATGGGAGATCTTTCTATCTTCTAATGTTTTCTTTAATATCTTTCTTTAGTGTTCTGTAGTACTCATTGTAGAGGTCTTTCACCTCTTTTGTGAGATTGATTCCCAAGTATTTTATTTTTTTTTGATGCTATTGTGAATGGGGTAGGTTTCCTAATTTCTCTTTCTGAAAATTCATTGCTTATGTATAGAAATGCCTTAGATTTATGTGCATTGATCTTATATCCCGCTACTTTACTGAATTCACTTATGAGATCTAACAGTTTTCTGGTGGAATTTCCTGGTTCCTCTAAGTATACAATCATATCATCAGCAAATAGGGATAGTTTGAGTTCTTCTTTTCCTATTCGTATCCCTTTAATTTCTTTGGTCTGTCTAATTGCTCTGGCTAGAGTTTCAAGGACGATATTGAATAGAAATGGTGAAAGAGGGAATTCCTGCCTTGTTCCAGTTTGTAGAGGGAATGCTTTCAGTTTTTCACCATTTAGAATAATATTAGCCATGGGCTTAGCGTAGATGGCCTTTACAATGTTAAGGAATATTCCCACTATCCCTATTTATTCTAGTGTTTTGAGCATGAAGGGATGCTTTATTTTATCAAATGCTTTTTCTGCATCTATCGAAATAATCATGTGATTCTTGACTTTAAGTCTATTGATATGGTGAATTACATTTATTGATTTCCTGATGTTGAACCAACCTTGCATCCCTGGGATGAAACCCACTTGATCATGGTGCAGTATCTTTTTAATATGTTTTTGTATGTGATTTGCTAAAATTTTGTTGAGAATTTTTGCGTCGATGTTCATTAAGGATATTGGTCTGAAATTTTCTTTCCTCGATGTGTCTCTGTCTGGTTTAGTATCAGGGTAATATTGGCTTCATAGAATGAGTTTGGGAGGGTTCCCTCCTCTTATATTTCATGGAATAGTTCGAGAAGTATTGGAATGAGCTCTTCTTTAAAGGTTTTGTAGAACTCGGCTGAGAACCCATCTGGTCCTGGACTTTTCTTTGTTGGTAGGCTTTTGATGACTTCTTCTATTTCACTACTTGAAATTGGTCTATTTAAATTGTGTATGTCCTCCTCGTTCAGTTTAGGCAATTCATATGTCTGTAGAAACCTGTTGATGTCTTCAAAATTTTCTATTTTTTTGGAGTATAGATTTTCAAAATAGCTTCTAATTATGTTTTGTATTTCAGTCGTGTCTGTTGTGATATTTCCTTGTTCATTCTGAATTTTAGTGATTTGGGTTTTCTCTCATCTTCTCTTTGTTAGTGTGGCTAAAGGTTTATCAATTTTGTTTATTTTTTCAAAGAACCAACTATTTATTTTGTCAATTTTTTGTATTGTTTCTTTTGTTTCAATTTCATTGATTTCAGCTCTGAGTTTGACTATTTCCTGTCTTCTAATACTTTTGGTGTTGGTCTGTTCTTCTTTTTCTAGGGCTTTGAGCTGTAGTGTTAGGTCATTTATTTTTTGAGTTTTACTTCTTTTATTAAATGCGCTCCATGAAATAAATCTTCCACTAAGTACTGCTTTCATAGTGTCCCAGAGATTTTGATATGATCTTTCTTTGTTCTCGTTTACCTCTAAGAATTTTTTAATTTCCTTCCTAATATCTTTTGTTATCCATTCATCATATAATAGCATATTGTTTAATCTCCAGGTGTTGGAGTAGTTTCTGTTTTTTACTCTTTCATTTATTTCTAACTTCAATCCATTATAATCTGATAGAATACAAGGTAGTGTCTCTATCTTCTTGTATTTGCTGACATTAGCTTTGTGGCATAATATATGGTCTATTTTAGAGAAGGATCCATGTGCTGCTGAGAAGAAAGTGTATTCGCTCTTGGTTGGATGGTATATTCTATAAATGTCTGTTAAGTCTAAATTATTGATTGTGTTATTGAGATCTATGGTTTCTTTGTTCAATTTTGGTTTGGAAGATCTGTCCAGTGGTGAGAGAGGCGTGTTAAAATCACCTAGTATTATTGTGTTATGGTCTATTTGGTTTCTAAAATTGAGAAGGATTTGTTTAACATACATGGATGAGCCACTGTTTGGGGCATAGATGATTATGATTGTTATATCTTGCTGATTTATGCTTCCCTTAAGCAGTATGAAATGTCCTTCCTTATCCCTTCTGACTGACATTGGCTTGAAGTCCACATTATCTGAAATGAGGATGGATACTCCAGCTTTTTTGCTGAGTCCCTGTGCATGGTATGTTTTTCCCCATCCTTTCACCTTTAGTCTATGGGTATCTCTTTCTATGAGGTGAGTCGCTTGCAGGCAACATATTGTTGGATCTTCCTTTTTAATCCAATCTGCCAGTCTATGTCTTTTGATTGATGAATTCAGGCCATTAACATTCAGGGTTATTATTGAGATATGATTTGTATTCCCAGTCATTTGGTTCATATTTAAAATTTTATTTATTTATTTATTTATTTCTTGACACATCTTGGTTCCTCCTTTAATTGACAGTTCCTTTAGGATAATTTCTCCCTTTGCTGATTTGCTTCTTTGTTTTTTTATCTCTTCCTCATGAAATATTTTGCTGAGAATGTTCTGTAATGCTGGCTTTCTTTTTGTAAATTCTTTTAGCTTTTGTTTATCATGGAATGATTTTATTTCATCGTCAAATTTGAAAGTAAGTTTTGCTGGGTATAAGATTCTTGGTTGGCATCCATTTTCTTTCAGAGCTTGAAAAATGTTGTTCCAGGCCCTTCTAGCTTTTAGGGTCTGGATTGAAAAATCTGCTGATATCTGTATTGGTTTCCCCCTGAATGTAATTTGGTTCTTTTCTCTCACAGCCTTTAAAATTCTGTCCTTATTTTATATGTTAAGTATTTTCATTTTAATGTGCCTTGGTGTGGGTCTGTTGTAATTTTGTGTATTTGAAGCCCTATAAGCCTCTTGAACTTGATTTTCCATTTCATTCTTCAGATTTGGGAAATTTTCTGATATTATTTCATTGAATAGAGTGTTCATTCCTTTGGTTTGTTTCTCTAAGCCTTCCTCAATCCCAATAATTCTCAAATTTGGCCTTTTCATGATACCCTATAGTTCTTGCAGATTCTGTTCATGATTTCTTACCATCTTCTCTGTTTGTTAAACTTTGTTTTCGAGGTTAAATATTTTCTCTTCAATATCTGAAGTTCTGTCTTCCAGGTGTTCTATCCTATTGGTTATGCTTTCTATGAAGTTCTTAATTTGGTTTATTGTTTCCTTCATTTCAAGATTTCTGTTTGGTTTTTTTTCAATATCTCTAACTCTTTATTGAAATGATCTTTTGCTTCCTGAATTTGCTCTGTTAACTGTTGATTGGTGCGATCATTCAATGTCTGCATTTGCTCTTTCATCTCATCATTTGCTTCCCTAATCATTTTAATTATGTACATTCTGAACTCCCTTTCTGTCATTTCTTCTGTCATGCTGTCGTTGGATTCTATTGATGTAACATCAAGATTTGTTTGGGGCATTTTCTTCCCTTGTTTTCTCATATTGTTCAGGAATCAGTGGGTCATTAAGATATTGCAGATTTCCTCTATCGACTTATAATGTCCCTGAAGATTGCTAGTATATCCCCTCTTATCCTTCAGTAGCCTGAAGTCTTGGAGGAAGTTGATAATGCGGAGCTCCACGAAGAAGCTGCCTCTCTAGGGTGGTGACCCTCAGGTGGCATATATTACCTGCTAGTGGTCAGTGGTGTCTCCACTTATTGACCAATGGTCATCCAAAGGGGAACTAGGCTGCAGGCTGAGGCAAGGCCTATTTGTGCCTGTGTCTCTGGTTTAACTGTCCTTGTGGGAAAACCTCTTCCGGTAGGGAAGACTCACTCTGTGGGAACGTCTTGCTGGTCAGTTCCCCTCCTAGAGATTCCCCTCAATCTACAACTACCACCTGGGCAGAGCTGTCTTCCTCTGCAACGTTCCCAGGAGCCCAGACCTACCTCCTGGGCCTCGGAGCCTCACCCTCTGCAGGCGAGTCTCCTTAGGCTGCCTCTCCCAGATAATCTGCCCGCAGTCCTAGAAACTTTGCTCTGCCCCTAGGCGTGTCTCTGTGCGGCTCTTCCAGCAAGAAGCCACCTAGCTCCTGGGACCCTACTCTGCACCTAATCGCCTGGCTATGTGGCCCCTCATCTGAGCCGCCACCTGGATCCCTGTACAATAGCTCCGAGACCCAGAGACCCGCCACACACCTCCTCCACCGGACAGCAGCCCGGTTTCTGACGCAGTCACTAGGAGTCCAAGCAACTCACTTCACTTCTCGTCCTCCCACCAACCTCATGTAGCCCTAGGCAGTCACTCCAAGACCAAGTGACCCACCCTATTCCTCCTCCTCCTCCTTGGGGTAGCCCCCCGGGTGTTCAGGGGCAGTGGCTCCGAGACCAAGTGACCCACCATGCTCCTCCTCCAGGCAGGCCACCGGTGTTCAGGAGTGGTCGCTTTTAGTCCAATCAACTCACCACTTGCCTCCTCCTCTGGCAACCGCCTGTGGCTCTGATGCAGTCACTCTTAGACCAAGCGACCCACCGCGCTTCTCCTCTTCCTCCGGTCAGCCCCCTGGTGTTCAGAAGTGATTACTCTGAGTGTAAACAGCTCACCACGCAGCTCCTCCTCAGGCAGCCGCCCGGAGTCCCAGTGGTTGCTCCGAGTCCAAGCGCTGTGCTGAGCTGCCTCCTCTACGATGATCCCGGTTGTCCGTGTTTACCGCTCCTGTGGGGGGAGGGGCGTCTCGCCCAGCAACTCCACTTCACAAATTCCCTGCATTCCGGGGCTACCGCTCCATCCAGACGCCTCCCCAATGGGAGAGACTCACCCGGCGGCTTTGAGTTGGTCCCAAGTCTCTCACTATCTCCTCTTTTGAATCCTGCATCCTGGAGCAACGTGAAATGCAGCTGCCCACTAGGCCGCCATCTTGAAACCCGGTATATTATTGCAGAGCCTTAGTGAGATGATCTAAAAATGCAGAAGGGGCTTCATCTTTTTTCTGCATTGTTTCCTGGATTTTTTGGAAATTAACTGCCTTATGGGCGTCCTTCTTAAGGTCAGCAACTATGCAAGCAGTAAACTGATTTCTCAGCTGCACTCTGGCTGTGGTGTTATAGTCCCAGTCTGGGTCCTGTTCAGGAACCGCATGGGGGTTGGTGGGATGGTTAGGGTTAACACGGTGGGTGTCATCTGCATGGACTTGGGCTAATTCCCATCCCTGCCTACCGTTCTTCCGGAAGAAGGATATTGGCCAGAAGCATGTATATGTCATGGTGGGTGAGACTGTCAGCCTGGAGGACCCCTGGGAATTCCCAGATATACATAGTGGGGTCAGTTGTGAAAGAGCCCAATCTCTTCTCAAACTGGGTGAGATCAGTCATGGAAAATGTAACATGAACCCAAATAACCCCTTTGGGTCCAGCGACCCCTCGAAGGGGTGCCAAGACATGGGAATGGGTGGTTTGGGAGTGTGACCTAGTGACTGGAGGGCTGAAGGAATTAGGGGCAGGGGAGGGCGATGATGAAGAGGACTCAGGAGAGGATGGTGAAGGAGAGGAAGGGACAGAGGGAGGTGGGTGAGTGTAGGGGGTTGGTTCATCTGTGGGATCAAAAGAGGTGGTGACAGGCTCGGGGTAGAGGAGGGTTATCAGGCGAGGAGAACCTGATGAGGGCTGCAGGAAGAACAGAGATTGGGGTGAGAATGGAGGAGGGTAAAGGCTTCAACATAGGGGATCTTCTTCTACTTTCTTGAGTGCTCGCAGTAATTGAAAACATCCCAGAGAATTTGGGGGTCACGGGAGCCTTTGGGAGGCCACTGACCAAGATTGTCTAACAGATATGAAGGTCAATCTTGGGTGCAGAATTTAATGAGAATTTTAGGTTTAATATCTGGAATGAGTGAGAGACGAGCCAAGTTAGAGAGCAGACATTTTAAGGGGGACTCATTTGGAAGGGAAGAAGAGGCCCCCATTATTTATAGAGGAGAGGAAGTGAGGGAGATGAGAGGCAGAGGAGGGGAGGGAGAGAGAGAGAGAGAGAGATCTCCGGACCCGGGGAAGTGAATGGGTGACTCATTCAGGCATCCCCAATGAGCAAAACTATTCACAGGACTTGACAAAGTCAGTGGCAAGGGAAAAGTGAGGTTGTAACCCGAGATTTTCCCTGCCAGTGCAAAAAGCTGGAGGTCATGGAGTACCTAGCACTAGGCTTTTGCCAATCGGCGTGGAAGAGGAGAGGAGAGAGGAGAGAAAGATTGAGAGAAGAGAGAAAAGGAAGGAGTCTGTTGTTCCCTCCCACTCGACTGAGGGAGGAAAGAGGCACCTAGGAGTCCACTGTGGTCATGCAGGCTGAGGTGGGGTGCAGTCTCCCCGCTATATCCAGACGTTGGGATTTGCCAGACGATCATGGCCAAAGTTCTGCCATAGTCTGATTAAGGGTGGTTGCTTCTCAAAGGGTAACTCACCTAACAGTTGGCTGGTGATGGTTGCAGGGTAGCCAGCACTCGAGAATGCCGATGAGGACAAGAAGCTTTGGCTGGGTGGATGGAGGGGGTCCTCAATTGATGAGGGATCTCCCTCCCAGTTTTCGGCACCACTGAAAGAAGCACACGGAGCCACAGTCCAAAGCAAATCACCGGAGAAGTTCCACTTTATTCTGAAAATACATGCTCTTTTATAGGACTGGGGAAGTGTTAATAGTTCAGGGAGAGAGGTCGGGTGGCAGTTGATTGGATGGGGCCCTATTGCTGAGGTCCCTGGACGGGGTGGCAAGGGCTGATTTGCTGCAGATTTGTGCTGGTGGGAAGAAGTAATAAGGAGTAAAATCAGGAAGAGAAGCTTGGCCAGTGCCATGTTGGCACCTGGGGGAGGTGACCTTATACCAACCACTGACAATGAAGGGAGGCACTGTGGGTAACCTAGGGACCACTCCAGAATTGTAGTGCCACAGCAAATGGATGATGTCTGAATATCTATTGACAGAGATTCAGTGTGAAATTCTCAGTGGAAGCAGAAGAAAGTGGCTAACAAACGACTTAAAGTGTGCACACCTTGAACTGTGATCACAATTGGAAAGTGAAAGAACCAACCTTATTAGGATAAATGCAGAATCTTGCATCAGTCTTAGTAACCAAAAGGAATTAACACCTGCCATTTTCAGTCTGGGGCAATGGAAAAGAGAATCCAGTTAAGCCATGGGAGACCCTTCACTATAATACTTCAGGGAGGGGAATAGGCTGAGGGAATACTTCTGCATCAGAGATCACACAGAGAAAATTCACAACCAGAGTTCCTGTGCTCACAGTCAGCCAACAGGATCTTCACTACCACAAAAAAGATCCAGCATTCTGAACTACTGCACACAATACAAAGAGCCAAAGGACAGCTCTGCACTCTTCAAGCAGGAAGGTGTATTCCCCTGAGCCGTCAAATGAGAAGTTAGTGCTATGAGGTTTATTACAACTCAGGGATCATCTCCTGTGCCCCTGCAACTCCTGAGAGATCCAGAAAGACCGATGGACATCTGCTAAATATCCAAACCTCAAGGAAATGAAAACCAAGAATCAACTAGAATTTTACCAACCTTGACATGGTATACTATTTACAACTCTAACATCAACTTTGATGATATAAATAACTCCTTAATTTGAATGATAATTGTCAACCCCATAGCCAATATTATACCTTCAACTCATTTGAATGTAGTTCATTTAATGTTTTAAAGTATTCACTGGAATCAGTCTTCCTATGTTTGTTTTCCTATCTCTAGTTTACTCCTACTTCTTTTTGCTCTTGCTCATTCTCTTGCACTATCTGGTGCTACTTCAAATAACAACTGTTCAACATTTCTCTCTTATATCTTGGTGTAAATTACCATTTTATAGATTTTCTCTTTATTCTCTTTCTTTTCCTTCCTTCCCTCATTCTTTCCTTTCCTTCCTACCTCCCTTCCTCTCTCCTTCCTCCCTCCTCCATCCTCTCTCTTTCTTTCTTTCTTTCTTTCTTTCTTTCTTTCTTTCTTTCTTTCTTTCTTTCTTTCTTTCTTTTCTTTCTTTCTTTCTTTTCTTTCTTCTTTATTTCTTTTTCTTTCTCCTTCCTTCCTTTCTTTCTTTCTTTCTTTCTTCCTTCCTTTCTTTCTTTCTTTTCCTCTCTCCTATTGTCCAAAATTTCTTCTTTCCATTCTTTGACTCTCACTTAATGTTATAAATATACTAATCATAATAACTACCTGTGACCTGTTCCAGAACTTTACTGGAGGTTTGATTTGAATTTGAGGTATCACAGAAAAATATCACAAGTTTTTTTTCTTATAAGTTTGAATATGAAAAAATTGGTTAAGAAGTGATTATAGTTAATAGGGCTCAGTAACAACTCTTAAAGTGGTGTTGATATTGGGATCAGCATATGTCACACATTAATTTAAAATATCATTATCTGAATATTCCCCCAATTATTAAGAAACTCATAAAATATTCCTTCACTTAAAAGATGTCAGAACAATACCTGAAGATGAGTAGATGTACAAACAATATAAAACAGCAAGGGAACAATGTATCCTAAACAATCCATAATGTTTCAACAATAAAATATCAGAGAAGGCAATTAGAAAATTTATCATTAAACTACTTCATGAGCAAAAAGACCATGTAATGAGTAAAATCAAAGATTAAAATAAAGAGAACACTTGAATTAAGAGACTGAGATTCTGAAGAGGAACAAAGTGGAAAAACTTGAAATGAAGGAATCAATTAACTAAGTTCAAAATTCAAGGGCACTTTGAAGATAGACTGTCAGGCCTCAAAGACAAGTATATAATCTTGAACATAAAACTGACCATAGAGAAAGGTGTTGCAAAACCATAAACAGAAAATTCAAGTAATATGGGATAACTTTAAAGGGCTTATTTAATATCCTATATACATGTACGATTACACAAATGGTATGAATCTACATCATGCACAATCAAAGAAACAAAATGATGTACCCCATTTGTCTACAATGAATCAAAATGCAGTCTGTAAAAAGTTGAAAACTAAATAAATAATTTTTAAAAAAGGCTTATTTAAGATTCTTTGGGATAGAAGAAGGTTCTGAATTACAAACTTATGGAATGCACAATTTTTTCAATGAAATAAAGTAATGCACATTTTTTTCAATGAAATAATATCAGAAATACTCTAAAACCTTAAAAATGAAAAGGAAATTCATATTCAGGAAGCATATAGAACTTCAAATGTACAAAATCATAATATATCTAATCCTAGACACATTATCAAAATGCCTAACAGAATGAGGATAGAATTTAAAAAGCTGAAAGATAATAACTAATGATTGCACTTAGAGAAAAACCAATCTGTGTTTTGCCTGATTTTGCAACTTAGACCTTAAAAGCTAGGAGGGCTTGGAATAATGTATACCATGCAATGAAAGAAAATGGATGCAACCAAGAGTATTACCTCCAGCAAATTTAAGCTTTTGAATTGAAGAGGAAATAAGAACCTTCCAAGATTAACAAAAGTTAAGAAGAATTCATAGTTAGAAAGAAAGTCTGCACTATGAAACATTCAATACAACATTTCATGAAGAACAAAGGAAAGAAACGAACACCAGGAAAGGGAGAAACTACACTAGAATATTGAAGCGAAGGGGAATCAAATCCCATTTAATTGGTAGTAATAAATCAAAAGTGGCAGGAAATAAAAATCTTCTCTTAACAATGGCATTGAATGTACATGGTCTACACTCATCAATGAAAAGAAATAGATTGGCAGACTGGATTTAAAACAGACACAGCAATATGCTATCCACAAGAGATTCAACCTACAGGCAAAGATAGAAGGTGAAAAGATCAAACAAACATGAAATTCACAGGGATCTCAAAAACAGCTCAGGGTGGTATTGTCATAGCAGATAAAGTATACTCAAACCAAAATTAATAGGAAGTGATGAAGATCATTTCACTATGATTAAGAGAATCATACATGAACCTGATAAAGCAATCACAAATATTTAAGCCTGAAAATATGAAGCATCTACATTCAGGAAAGAAACTCTTTGCAATATTATCAAATAGACCACAATATAATATCACCATTTAATTTTAACACAACATTCTTATCACTGGATGCATCATACAAACAAAAACTAGATAAAGATACTATAGAACTAAAAAAATGTGGACCTAGCAAAGTTCTATAGAATATTTTATTCATCAGTGAGTGAATTCATATTCTTTTCACTAATACATGGAACATTTTCTAAAATAGGCATTATTTTAGATCACCAAGCAATTCTTAGCAAATAGAAAATGAGAGAAAATACCTGGCAGAAATTCTATCAGATCAAAATGAAATAAAATTAGAAATCAATGAGATAAAACTAGAAACCACTCTAACTCCTAGATATTAAAAAAATATTTTTAATAAATTTTTAATTGTCAAAGAATATTTACCTTACTTATTTACATGTAAATAATAATCTGACCCAGTGCTAAGAATCTGATACAGTGCCTCACATATGCTAGGCAAGCAATCTACCACTGAGCTACAACCCCAGTCCAACAAAGCACTGCATGAATAGCAGAAGGAAAGAAGTGAGAAATAAAGAAAAATAGAGGTAAATGAGGAAAATGATACACATCAAAACCTCTGGGACAAAATGAGCTCAAACACTAAAGGAATAGAAAGTTACTTGCTTACTCAGGTCCCTGCACCTCATCAGGAATCTGCACCCCCTTCACACTGCCTGCTTGCTCACCTTGGGTCAGTGTTCAAAGCATCTCAGCTGATTTCCACAGGACACTCACACTGCTCACTTGCTCAGCAAAGTGAGTCTTTCCTGCACTGCAGCATTTTCCCAGGCCTCTAGACACTGCTCCTGGCTCACTGTGTTCTTTCTTCACTGAACCCCAGCAAATGTATGCATGCCCTTCAGACTGCCTACTTACTCATGTTGGCCAGTCTTCCCAGCACCCCCACACATATCCACAGGAAACTCACACTGGCTCCTTGCTCAGTTAAGTCATTCTTCCCAGCATGCCAGCAGGAATCTGCATGTCACTCATGTTACCAGGTGGCTCACTCTGGTCCCCCATCCCTGCACCCCAACAAGTTTCCACAACCACTGCACTCTTCCTTCTTGTTCCCCTAGGTAAGTCTTCCCTACACACAAGCAGGTTGCCCCAGATTCTCACACTGCCTGCTTGCTCATTGTGGGTCACTAATCCTTGTGCACCAGCTGATTTCACTGGCCACTCAGCAGAAACCTGCCTGCCCCTCACACTGCATTCTCATCCAGATGGGTCAGGTGGCCACAGGATCCACACTGCCTGCTTGCTTACTGTGGGCCAGTCTTCCTTGCCCACCAGCTGATTTGCACTGCAATAATAACACTGCCTGCTTGCTCAGCTGGGACAGTGTTTCCTGCACTGCACCATTATCCCCATAAACCAAAACATTCCTGCTTGCTCACTGTGGTCTGCTTTCCCTACACCCAAGGAGATGTTGACCTGACTGTCAGACTGCCTGCTTAATCACTGCAGGGAAGTTTTCCTAGACCTGAGCATGTATCCCCAACACTGCCTGCTTGTTGAATTGAATCAGTCTTCCCTGCACCCCATGAGGTTGCAACAGGTTCCAAAAATTGCCTGCTAGCTCAGGTGGCTCAGTCTTCCCTGCACCCTAGGAGGTTTACACAGGAACCTCACACTGCCTGCTTGCTCAGAATGGTCAGTTTTCCCTGTACCCAACAAGTTTCCCAATGCCCCTCACACTGCCTTCTTCCTCATTATGGTCAGCTTCCCTACATACACATCAGCAGATTTTCAATGGTTACACACACTGCCTCTTTGGTCAACTGTCAGTCTCCCTGCACTTCTCTGGGTTTTCCCTTGCCTGCACAATACCTGCATTTTCAGCTGGGTCAGTATTCCCTGCTATCCAGCAGGTGGTCATAGGCCACACAGAATGCCTGCTTGCTCACTTTGGGTCAGTCTTCAAAGCACCCCAGCTGATTTCCACAGGCCACTGACACTGCCCTGCTTGTTCAGCTGGGTCAGTCTTTCCTATAACCCAGCATTTCCCCAAGCTCCTAAACATTTCTCCTTAATTACTGTGGTCTGTCTTAACTGGACCCCAGCAGATGTACGCATGCCCTTCTGATTTCCTACTTACTCAGTATGGGCCAGACTTCCCTGACCTGAACCTCATCATGTATCTATCAGTCCCTCAAACTGGCTCCTTGGCAGTTGGCTCATTCTTCTCTGTGTGCCAGCAGCAATCTGCACGCACCTCACACTGCCAGGTTGTTCAGTCTTGTTCAGTCTTCCCTGCAGCTCAGCAGGTTGTGATGGATCCCTAACAATGACTACTTGCTCACTGAGTGTTAGTCTTTTCTGTGCCCCAGCAGGTATCCACATGCCACACAAAGTTCCAGCTTGCTCACTGTGATCATCATTCTCTGCACACCATCTAGGGTCTGCACACCCCTCACATCACTTTCTTGTTCAGCTGGGTAATACTTCCCTACATGCAAGCAGGTTGCCCCAGGTTCCTCACATTGCCCGCTCACACTCTGGGTCAATCTTCCCTGCACTTCAGCTGGTTGCCACTGGCCCCTAACACTGCTTGCTTGCTCACCTGAGTTAGACTTCCCTGTACCCCAAAATGTCTGCAAACTCTACACACTGCCGACTTACTCATTTTGTTTGAGTGGTTTCTGCATCCAAGCAGGTTGCCATATGCCCTTCACACTACACTGCCTCAGTCTTGCCTGAACACCAACTGTCTGTGCAGACCTCACACCTCCAGATTTCTCACTGGGATTCAGATTTCCTTGCTGCACCCTATAGATTTTCCCCACATCCCTCACACTGCCATCCTACTCACTGTGCATCAGTCTTCCCTGCACCCCAGAAGGTTTCCATAGGCCCCTCACACAGCCCACTAGCTCAGCTTTGTTAGTCTTCCCTGCATACCAGCAGTTGTCTGCATGTCAATCACAGTGCCTGCAAGTTGAACTGCATGAGTCTTCCCTGCAGCCCAGTGGATTATCCCAGCTGCAAAAACTCGACTGCTGCCTCATCTGGTCAGTCTTCCCTACACCCCAATAATTTCCCACTGGCCTCTCACAGTCTCTGCTTGCTTACAGTGGGTCAGTCTTCCTTGCATACCAGTTAATTTCCACTGCCCACTCACACTGTCTGCTTGCTCAGATGGGTCAGTCTTTCCTTCCCTGGGACATTTTCCACAAAAACCTAGGACCAGGGCAGGATCTAGTGGCAGAGGTCAGGGAAAGCTTTCAGTTCAAAGGGGCACCCAGGCCTGACTCTTGCAAAGGTCAGGGACAAAAAGGCTAGGCATCAGAACATAAAATCAGACTTGGCTGACACAAAATCCTGCTGTCACCTCTGTGACCTGGGGTCAGTACTGGTTAGCTTGAAGTGTTGCTCATTAGTGATATTTCTACAAGGTCTCTGCATTCAGAGAGAAGCTCATGTGAGAGCTGCTGTAAATCATTCTGTGGCTGTGAGGGCTGGTATGAGTGCAAGCATCTCTTCAGCAGCATACCAGGTTGATCCTGGGAAAAGGTGGGAATTTTCTCCACAGGCCCATCAATGGAAAGGTGTTGCCTCAAGCGAGTTTTAGTCAGTGAAAGTGGAGTGCCCGTACCAACTCAGCCCAGGTCAGCAGAAAGACCTTCAGTTCTGCAAAGTCTCAGTGTTAGGAAGGGAAGAAATACTGTTTCCTTACTAGAAAAACAGAAATACTTGAAAGAGCAATTAATGCAACAGGTTCTTTCATAAACAGTGTTTAGATACAGGCTCCTTGCTCCCTCACAGATCCCAGCTCAGGTGGGAACCCTGACTGATGACTAAGCTCTGACTCTTGTGGAGAGTTTTGTAGACACTGTGCAATTTTTAAGACAGCTGCAAACTTGCAACACACTTGATTCTCTTCTGAGAAGGAAGAGAAGCCACCTGAACTCTTCAGAAAGATCTCACAGTTCTGAAGTCCTTAAATGCAACTAATATCCTCCATTTAGCAACTGAACATACAGCCAGCTAAGAGAACATTCCCTCATGAAGAAGAATCTAAGGACCCAAGGGTACATATTCTTTAGAAGAAAAAGAAACTAACCAACTACTCAAATGTTTCACTAACAATCTTCCTGATCATTTAAATCTTCCCTCAGAAAGCCCTTGCTGCTCAAGCCAGCATCCCTGGCCTGGTGACAAACTCCCTGTGATTATCAGGTTTGATGCCTGTCCACATGCCAAACTTGGAGGCCTGTGCCCCAGAGTCAGCTGAAAACATCTGCAGCCTCATCAGATACAACAGCGTGGAAGACATGCATGGAGAACCAAGGAGCTTCCCACCATAGAGAGCACACAAGGCAATTTAAAATAGCTTTGAGAAATGTAGTTACGCTTTACAAAGAGTGAGAGGAAGAGGGCTCATTAACCTCCTCTCAAAAAGACAAAAATCAGAGGTGCACAGCAGCACTTTACCCCAGGCTACACACTTTCCAGTGCCTGGTATAACATGAAAGCACAGTGCTCTATGTCCAAAACTTACAGGACCTCAGGACTGAAGCACCAAATTCTAGTGTGAGTGCAGCCCTTCTGTGCCTGCGTGACAGCACAGGGCACAAGCCCACACTGCTTGTCCCAAGTCCAGAGGACCTGAACCTGGCTGGCCAACAGTAGTAACCTAAGGAACTTCCTTTTCAAAAAAACTTTGCTATACAATTCACATGCCATAAATGCCACCATTTCAAAGTGCAAAATTCTGTTGTTTTTAGTACATTCACAGAGATATACAAATGTCATCACTAAGTCCAGATTGACTGACCACTCCTAAAAGAATTCTGCCATGAGAACCCAAACATAAATTTTTACTTCCCTCTCACCTGTCTTCTCCCAGGTGTATTCGGAGGAGCCCTGGGATTCTACATCAACAATAATCACAGAGGACCAAAGGCCAAGACTTACTGCACAAGCCAGATAGAAGAGTACCCACAAGGTCCTCCCTGAAGGTTGGCAGAGAGTCAGCATGTGTGAGAGCTGAGGAAGGGGGAGGGTGGCACAATGGCAGAATGGAGGTGAGGTTAAGGGGCCTGAGGACATGTCACAAAATAACTTCTGCTTCATTGTGACCCACATCTCTTGGTTTCCCATTTGAGCTCAGTGAGTCTCCTGATATCTGGTTTGGCTGGCACCTGGTCTACCTACAAAGGGAACCTGAGGTCCATCTCAGACTCCAGAGAAGGCTGTGGTCTGTGTACCAATGCTCTCCACCTCCTGCTGGAAGCCATGGACATGACAGATGTTCTACACTCATTTATGCATGTCCTCCTTCATTCTTGCCACCAGATAAAATGTGCACTCTCTGGTCTTGATGTCATACATGAAGCCACTTGGCAGCCTCTTCATGTGAAAGGTCACATATGGGTCATTGTCTCACAGAGACACAGGGTGATGATCTACAAGGGCTTCTTGGACTGGTCATGCTTGTAGTATTCTAATGCACCTGGGTCACAGCCTTCCTGGCTGCTCCTCAAGATGAACCAGCATTTCCTCTGGGTCTGAATCCCACCAAAAGGAGTAAGAAGAGGTAAGAAATTCACTCATTATTTCAAAGCTTTTTCTCCTAAATTTTATTTTGTGATGAGTTCTCCCTAAGTTACACAAGCTGGCCTGGAGTTTGTGATCCTCCTCCCTCTGCCCTCTGATTTGTAGGGATGAAATTGTGGCCACCATGCCAGGCACTTTGGAGTTTCTCATGGGTAACTAAGTTAAGGCTGGGGAGTGTGCAACCTGCAGGCTGCTCATGGCACCAAACTTCTCCTATCATGGGGAAAAAAAAAAATAGAAGCTTGACTTGATGCAATGGTCCTCTCCAGTTAGTGCCCATACTATCTACTCCTTTTGACAGCAAAACTCCAGAGTTTCTACACTACCAGTCCTTAAAATGACAATGAAGTTTCCATTACAAGATGAAGGCCAGAGGAAAGTGGTACAAATTGTGAGGTGCAAAAAGATAAGGGCTGTCATAAGTCTCCATCTAGTGACTATACCCTTCAGAATGAAGATGTAAGGGAGACATTTTTCAGTGAAGGCAAACAGAGGACTTGGCACCAGCAAACCTGCCCTGTGGAAGAGCCAGCAGAATTCTCTGTCCAGAAAGGAATGATGGAGATATCAGCAGGAAGAAAGTACCCAGCAAACAGAAGTGTATGTTGATACATCAGACTCTCTACTCAAGTTTCTTAACCCTTATTGGATGATGAAGCAAAAATCAAAGCACCATCTGATGTGGACAAAAGCTTAGGAACCAGGATGTATGGAGCAAGGAAATTCCTATCAACATCACATCAAGAGGGGCTGGGAGTGTGGCTCAGCAGTGGGGTGCTTATCCAGCATGTATGAAGCACTAGATTAAATTCTCAAACACATATGAATAAGTAAAATAAAGGTCAATCGACAACCTAAAAAATATTTTTTAAAAAAATCACATCAACAGCCAGGCACAATAGTGCAGGCCTGTAATCACAGTGCCTCAGGACGCTGAGGCAGGAGAATTGTGAGTCTCAGAATAACCTGCTTCAGCAAAAGTGAGGGGCAATGCAACTGAGACCCTGTCTGTAGATAAAATGCAAAATAGGGCTGGGGATATGGCTCAGTGATCATGTGCCCTTGAGTTCAATCCCTGGTAGCCATCCCAAAAAATCAGAAAAGACATTTTAGACAGAAACATAATTACTGTCAACTTTGTATTGAAAGACAGAAGAAAGATAACAGCTAAAATGCTTTGAATATTATATAACAGCTAAAATACTTTGAATATAAAGAATAAGCTGAAGGAGTTATTTCAGAAGACTTCCAGACTCATCACATTGGTCATGAAGACCACATGTGATGACTGGCAGAGGGAGAGACATAGGGACAATAAATTGGAACACAGCACAAAAAAAAGACCAGAGAAATGTGTTAACTGACTTTGCACAAAGCCAAGAAACTAATTTAGTGAAAGAAGTGCGGTCTTCTCAGCAATGGTGCAGGGAGAGAGGTCGTCAACCACTGCCAAAAAGGAAATGAGCTGTCTTAAACTTTACACATAAATTAAGGTGGACCACAGAACTGGAAGAAAACACAACACTGTGAGATGCACAGTGTGTTGCTAAGCTTCCCATAACTGTGAACAAAATAACTGACAAGAGCAACTCAGAGGAGCACAGGTTTATTTAGACATAAGGAATCAGAGCATGGTTGACCAACTCAACTGCAGAAACCTCATGGTGGACGGGAATGAAATAAGAAAGTAACTCAGTTCTTGGTAACCAGAAATCAGAAAGAGAAACAGACAGACAGTAAGGGGTCTTAACAGTGTGCAAGTCCACACCCTGGAACCCACTTCATACAGCAAACCCCCCCCTGCTTTTCATACTCAACACCTCCCAGTAAGTCCATTCAAGTCATTATATTTTTATATTTTTTGCCAGTACAGGGGATGGAACCCAAGGCCTCACACATGGTGGGCAGGTGCTCTACCACAGGGCTATAACCCAGGCTGCTCCACTCACATGATTTATCTACTGCATGGGTTAATCCCTTGATGAAGGTAGAGTCTTGTAATCCAGTCTTTTTACTTCTGAACAATGCAACATGAACACCTGAACATTGGGGGCATTCTGGATCCAAACCATAACACTTAGGAAAACAAAACTAAAGTAAATGGGAAAATCTTTGGGACATAGGGTTATGCAAATCATTCCCATATTTTCAAAAAACAGTGCAATCTAGGGGTTGGGGTTGTAGCTCAGTGGTAGAGTGCTTACCTATTACATGTGAGGCACTGGGTTCAATCCTCAACACCAAATAAAAATAAATAAATAAAATAAAGGTCCATCTAAAACTAAAAATATGTTTAAAACTCAACATGAAACACAACAAAAAAACCTTACAGAAAATGGCAAAAGACTTGAGGGTGTTGTGCCTAAAGGCTTGAGACCCTACAAGGACCACCAGAGACCACGATCAATGCAAGCAGCAAAGAGTAATTTATTAGCAAGTTCGAGCCCGGTCCTCTGCGTCCTTAATCAACGACGCTAGGAGAGGCCCACAGCCCTCATCAGCAGGGTTTTTATAAGGAAAAGCAAGCAGTTTTACAGTGTTCTTCTAATTGGCTAACATTCGAACAGCTAAACCTCCCCTGGTTGGGTCCGGTCAATCTATTTGATTTTCATTGGGTCCGGCCAGAACTGGACGGTCCTAGAGGAAGAAGGGAGGTGGGAAGGGGTGAACTATTCAGGAGCTGAGTCGGGGCTAGGCCCTGCTCTCATCCTTGATGGATAAGGTCTCCAGGCAACTGCACATTCCTCGGACAAATATCCCTTAACAACCTTGGTAAGCACAGGGGCCCAGCAGTCCTGTTTGTCCTTGAGACAGTTAGCAGCACAGATACCACCCTGCTCTCAACATCCCCCCTTTCCAAGAACATTTAGAGAGCCAATCTTGGGTCTCTACTGTTCTAATTCTTGCTGCTTAATGGGCTGATATTGGGCCTTTAGCGCCATTAGCTGTACTGTATTTATTTTATGTTTAACAAAAGCAATTAACTTATTGATGATACAAGGTCCTATAGTTAAAGCTAGTAACAACAATATTAGGGGTCCCACTGTAGTGGACACCAGAGTAGTTAACCAAGGGGAAAAATTGAACCAGGATTCAAACCAGTTCTGACTAGCTTCCCATTTTTTCTTTCTGTTTGTTAGTCCTTCTCTGACTTTTGCCATGGATTCCCTCACTACTCCAGAATGATTAGCATAAAACCAACATTTTTCTCCCAGAGCTGCACATAGACCTCCTTGCTTACAGTCTTTAAAGTCAGGTAAATTTGGTAATTAATGAGCTCCGGAGATCCTTGACATTTTATTCTTCCAGGGGCAGTCTCCAACTTCCAAAGGCAGATGACTTCATGGCTTCATTTCCTCAAATTGACCTGATTCCCTATTTCTACACTAACTACCTGTCCTTATTCTGACTTCATTTACCCCTCTAATACTAGGAACTCCTTCACTGCTGTAGGGAAAATGGGCGATGACCAATCTGACTTCTTCGAGCTGGAAGTGGGCAGCGTGGGGCAAGCAGTTTGGAGTTCCCTTTTTAAAATTGGGTCAACTGAGGGGTTCAAGGTAGAAGTCTGGTTGGGGAAGAGCAGGCTGTAAACTCATCTGGGGGTGGGTGCTTCTATGATAGAAGAACAAAAAGACATGAGTACTGAAATGAGATTAGTACAAAGTAAATGTTACAGCATCTGAAACTTGCCACTGAGTATCATGAAAATGACAGAAGTCAATCTCTCACCAGGAGGTGGAAGAACTGAGAAATTGTTCCCATAACTAGGCCTAGCAAAGGCTGGAGAGGACAAGGCCTTTATTTGAGGACTTTAACATTGTACAAGTTATCAGGAATGTAAACACAATATTTAACTCTTAATGTCATTGAGGTCCCCAGAAAATATAGTTAAGCTACTTAATGTCATCTGATTTTTGTAAAATATCCCTTATTGGTATAACCTGTGTTTAGTAGAGATCTCTATATTTCTGTTACTTAGGGATAGATAATCATACGAGCAAACATAGATCAAGTCTACCTGTATAGCTTAGGAAGGTCTGTAGGCCTTAAACTGACTAAAAACTTCTGACTCTGGCAGTTTCCCTTGATAGTTTTCAGGCACATTTGCTGAGGAATCTTTCTTTCATTTGTAGCTTCCAGTTTTTATTCTAGTGGATTAACACAAGTGTACATCTTAAGTTACATTTAACTGTTATTTCTCTTAAATGCCCAAGAATGGTTATATTTGGTTTTAACTGTTTTGCTGGGTGTCCAAGACCAAGCTGGTCAAATTGACCTGGTTCCTGTCTTATTAAAGAGTCAGCTGAGTTTCCACAGGGGCCACTCATAGAGAACTTAAGAGCAACTTCTTAGCTCCATTAGTGCCATTGGTTAGGCAGGGTCTTGTCGATGAGGTGGCTTTCCTTGAAAGCATTAGGGGTGTCTCCCTTTTTTCCATGACCCTCCTCTGCAGCAGATGCACTGAGCGATTTTCATCCTCTAGTCTCAACAATCTCCTTGATCAGGAGGTTGTGTGACACAGAGTTGCAAAGCTCCTTAGAGAAGTTCTCTTGTTCGTGGGTTCAGGCTGACTGAGGACAAAAGATCCAAATACTGGCCTATCTTGTCTTCTGTATTTAATTCCGATCTCTAAGTTTGATCTTAATCATCCTGCAAGCCAGTTTCACCAGTCATAAAGTAAGAGTACTGGGCTTTAAATTCAATGTCCATAACTTTGCAGTTATTTACCCTTTTATCTAACTGGAGTCTGCATTAGTACTGGAAGTTACTACTATCTGTTCTGGTATTTGTTACCACATCTGTTAGGTGATGGCTTATTATCATAAGTTACCTAGGTTGCGTGTTCTGGAAGCAGCTACTTCTGCAAAATAGTAACAGGCAACAGTTTTACAAAATGAAATTAGCAAGAGTAAAACCATATTTAGCTTGTATAATAGTTATCTTGAATTTTGGCTGAGTTCTACATTATATACCCTGTTTGAGATCACAGTAATCTTTACAACAAACATCAAATTTTTGAGCACAACTTTAAATGAGTTAAAGTCTGGCTTACTTTGGAGTCATTCTAACATGTAGCAGGGTGAGGCAGAGCCTTATCTCAGGTAAGGCAGGGCTCTTCACAAGTCTTAAGTAAAATGTTCTAATCCTAAAACTAATTTTTGCCCCTTTTGTCATGACCAGCATGACCAAATTTTCAAGTTCAGTGAGGGTCAAAGGAGAATTAGAAAATAAAGGTTTATAAACACAGATTTTGAAGATTAAGCTGAGATCAGATGGAGCTCTGTTCTCTGATGGAAATGCAGATCTAAAGAGTTATGTTAGCAACATTTATACATGTCTTATTATTAAGTTAAAGACTATGTAAGCATTATTCTTTGTTTTCAGGAGAGTTACAGAGACTAGACCATCTAAATAACTTTTTCCCACAACTGCAAAGTGCAATGTTAGGAACTCTGTGTAGCTCTCAAAGAAGTCCACTGTCCAAAGTTACTGTAAGGTGGGCAGGAACTAGAGAAGGGAACTGATGAAACACTGGTTATCTAGCAAAACAATTTCTTTCTGCCCAAGAGCTGTGTGCCTGATATCAATGTAAGAGCTGATAGGACTCCTGTACCGAGCCTCCCCAGGGAGGCTACTGCCACAGCAGTTAGGCATCTTGTGCTCCTACACAGGAACACTCCCAGGCACCAGGCATGCTACAGTCATGAAGTCAGGGACCCCAATCTCAGTCATTGTTGTCCCATTTTTGCTATAATGCATTATACTCTTTCTTAAATGTCATTTTAAGAAGTTTACATATATTGATTTCTGAGTCCCTATGAATATTAGTTAACACAGTCTAACATTATATCCAGAACAGGAATCAATCAAAGAAAGGCTGAGAGAGCTTTTAACTTTTCTTTTGTGTAGCAAAATGCTTTCACCTTTTACAATATGAACGTTTAAACAAATCAGGCTGTCACTAACTCTTAGATATACATTTACATTTAAATTTTTATCTCAGTGAAATAAGTAACCAATTTTACATATACCTTACTGATAATATGTCCCATAATAGAACATTAAATGATAGAAATAAATCCCCCAATAAAATTTACTCTTTAAGTTTAATATTACCAGTACAGACAAGTTTATTCTGGAGAATAGCAGCTTGACAAATTTCCTGCTTTAAAAACTTGTATACCTGGAAAATATGAATACATTTAATATACAAGGAGTGACCATTTCACAGTTACCTTGACACTTTAATCTTACTAAATTCAGTTTTTAAAGAAAAATTTAGACTCTGTAACATAGTACAATACTCTTAACAGTTGTTTAACCATAATTGTATAAACCCCAAGTTTTAAGACTAATTGTTTTAAAAAAATAAAACTTAATAGACACAAAGTTAAGAGTAAATTAGTGTTTCTAAGAAATCCTTGTTATTTTACCATATATTTTAAACTTTGGCTTATATCAGAACATTAGCATTTCACCTTAGGAAAAATCTTAAATAGCTTTAGCTGTCTCACATACACACAACCAACTTAGTTACACACAGACTTGTTGAAACTTGCCCTTTACTTACACACAGACTTTCTTAGCACTTACTTAGACCCTCATGTATTCCATCACACAGGCACTTTCTTACCCAGAAACATTTTTTTTCTTTTTATTAAATATATTTCCAAACCCAGAACCTTTTATTTTCTCTTTCCTACCTGTTGACCCCTTTCTGTTCACATTCTGAAACAACTCTAACTGAAACACAGTGAAAGGGGAGATGGTAGCTCTAAATCCAAGTCTAAGAGCTCCTTGGAGCTTTGCAGAACTGGAGGGGGAGCAGGGGGAAGTGGTAAGGGAGCAGATGGAACACTCACTCTCCGAGTTGAGGTTTTATCTGTTAGAACATAACTCTTAATAACCTTGTTTTTAGTAATGACACAAAGCAATTCTAAACTCCTTTTAATTTACTAACCTATGAAAACACCAATAATGTTTAAGTATGATGCCCCATGGAATTTGAGGGGTTAAGAGTACTTGATGTTATTTAACAATGAGCATTTTAATTTTGCAAATTAATCAGATGTCACCAACAAACACATTTGAGTAATCCCATACATGTTAACTTTAATTCACTTATTTTGTAAAAACCAAGAAAGCAGGCAGGTGTCCTGAACAGTATTTGCTGTCTTTTTCCTGTTGAAGAAAAGTCCTAGAAACAATTGATATTAGACATTGTTTAACATCAACATTCCATTAGTTTGACCACCTAGAGACTTATGAGTTATTTTTAAAGACATTTTACTTTTATTAGTTTACCCAATTTGAATTGAACTTTTAAATCACGTGAATTAAAAGTATTTGGATCCATTTTTAAATTTTAATTTTAGGAGCGCTCAGTTTTGATAAGGCCTTGTAACTTTATCTCCATTGCAATGTAACAGATGTTCAAAAACTCTAGTTGAATAAAAATAGAACTGATCAAAAAAATCATTAACCTAGGTATGCAGGATCAAAATTATGAGCTCAAAAATACAGCATTAAAGAAAAACAAAACAAAACAAGATTCCTGGAAAATGAATTAGTTAAACAAAACAAGAATCCTGGAAAATGAATTAGTTCTGTGTAGCAACCCATAAGTTTAAAACAGACACCCTTTTGTTTTCTTTCTCTTATCTTCAGGTTACCCCCATTCCCGCTGAGACTGCTGCAGCCTACATTCCAATGCAGGCTTCAGCAAGGCCAGGCAGGGGGGAGGGAGGATCACCCAGGACTCTTTTAACCCTTTTTTTTTCTGGTTGAGAAATCAGGTTAGGTTTGAATGCAGAAAATCACAAAACATTATTTCTTACTACTTTTGAGGAATGGAGCTACTGAGCTCTCTGCCTAGGGGGATTGGAGTAAATAAATCTCTCAGAAACAAGGAGAAGGACTGTAAAGTACCCTGCAATGAGTATCCCTAAGCCTAAGATTGGATTAACACAATGAAGAATTTAATAGAAGGCAAGAGTAAAGACCATATACTACAATACACAAACAGACAGACACATAGCATGCTAAATCAAAAATTGGCTAGCTGGTATTTTGTAGTTTCCCAGGTGCCACACAAAGCCCAAATGGGACAAAGAGTTAACCAGATGCGGCCAGTCGTCCGAATGCAATACTGAAGCTGCTCAGAAGCAGCGCAGACTCTGCTCAGAAGTGACAAATTCACCCAGAATGCAGCACAAACTGCTCAGAATGCAGCACAAGCTGCTCAGAAGTGACAAATTCACCCAGAATGCAGCACAAACTGCTCAGAATGCAGCACAAGCTGCTCAGAAGTGACAAATTCACCCAGAATGCAGCACAAACTGCTCAGAATGCAGCAAAAGCTGCTCAGAGGTGACAAATTCACCCAGATTGCAGCACAAACTGCTCAGAATGCAGCACAAGCTGCTCAGAAGTGACAAATTCACCCAGAATGCAGCACAAACTGCTCAGAATGCAGCACAAGCTGCTCAGAAGTGACAAATTCACCCAGATTGCAGTACAAACTGCTCAGAATGCAGCACAAACTGCTCAGAGTGCAGCGCCCGCTGCTCAGATGTGACAATAATGTCACCAGATGCGACGAATCGCCAGAATGCAGCACCCGCTGCTCAGATGTGACAAATGTCACCAGATGGGTCGAGGGGACGTCTCCTGAGACCCTGCTGGAGTCCTATAGCGCGTCCGCCAGGACTGTGCCAGCCCAGAACCAGAACCTGCAGGCAATTCAGACCAGAAAACACACGGCAATGCCTTACTCACCGGTGGAAGATGTCACTTATGACTCTATGATCAGGTGTCTGGGTGGGCTTGGGGATCCCGGACGAGCCCCCATATGTTGTGCCCAAAGGCTTGAGACCCCACAAGGACCACCAGAGACCACGATCAATGCAAGCAGCAAAGAGTCATTTATTAGCGAGTTCGAACCCGGTCCTCTGCGTCCTTAATCAACGACGCTAGGAGAGGCCCCCAGCCCTCATCAGCAGGGTTTTTATAAGGAAAAGCAAGCAGTTTTACAGTGTTCTTCTAATTGGCTAACATTCGAACAGCTAAACCTCCCCTGGTTGGGTCCGGTCAATCTATTTGATTTTCATTGGGTCCGGCCAGAACTGGACGGTCCTAGAGGAAGAAGGGAGGTGGGAAGGGGTGAACTATTCAGGAGCTGAGTCGGGGCTAGGCCCTGCTCTCGTCCTTGATGGATAAGGTCTCCAGGCAACTGCACATTCCTCGGACAAATATCCCTTAACAACCTTGGTAAGCACAGGGGCCCAGCAGTCCTGTTTGTCCTTGAGACAGTTAGCAGCACAGATACCACCCTGCTCTCAACAAGGGGACTTTGCTGAAAGATAATACAAGGAAGGTGTTAAGTGTCTTTAGCCATAAGGCTTCCAGAACTAAGATGAGTGGTCAAATGGTCAAGTCAAGAGACTAGTAAAACCATTGTAAAACCATGGACCAGGACAAGACTTAACAAAGAGAAAATGAACTGTTCAAACAAACAAGTGGGGTGAGTTCCCAGAGATTCATGCTGGGAAACCTTCTGAAAGGTAACACATCACCTGAGTCTGTTGAGAGCAGGGTGGTATATGTGCTGCTAACTGTCTCAAGGACAAACAGGACTGCTGGGCCCCGGTGCTTACCAAGGTTGTCAAGAGATATTTGTCCGAGGAATGTGCGGTTGCCTGGAGACCTTATCCGTCAAGGACGGGAGTGGGGCTTAGCCCCGACTCATTTCCTGCGTAGTTCATCCCTTCCCTCCTCCCTTCTTCCACTAGGACCATTCAGTTCTGGCAGGACCCAATGAGAATCAAATAGATTGGCAGGACCCAACCACAGGAGGACTAATGTTTAGCTGTTCAAATGTTAACAAATTAAAAGAACACTGTAAAACTGCTTGTCTTTCATTATAAAAACCCTGCTAACGAGGGGTCTGGGCCTCTCTTAGCATCACTGGTTAAGGATGCAGAGGACCAGGTTCGAACTTGCTAATAAATGACTCTTTGCTGCTTGCATTGATCATGGTCTCTGGTGGTCCTTGTGGGGTCTTGAGCCTTTGGGCACAACAAGTCCACTTAAGCAACACAGATGAGGTGACCAGGACACAGACACAGAGGACCTTTTCAAGGCTGTCAGGGGTTAAGGATGTGACAAGGCTGGGGAGGGACAGAGGTGAAGAGGAAGGGAGACAGGAGGGGCCCTGAACACTAGAGGTTTTCTGTCTCTTGAATGTGCTGATGTCAGCACCTGATGAGGCCACAACACAGTGTTTCAAATGAGGTCGCCTGGAAAGTCAGGGTAAAGGGCACAGGGTCTCTCTTCACCATTTCTGTTCAGTGTGCATCTGCAATTACCTCAGTATAAAACATTTACTTCTTTTAAAGAGCTCAGGCCTCAGGACAAAACTACTTGGTCCTGCTCACAGGCTGAAAAATATTGAATTAGTAAAAGGTGAATGGTCCAAGCACAGAACCTTCATTTGCAATCTATTTTAGTATTTAGAGGACTGAAAGTCTACCTAAGAGAATTATCTTGTAACTAACAGAGAGTACCTGCCAATCACAGCAGCATGTTCTGAACTGACCGAAGGAGACAAACACTAGTTGAAACCTGCAAAGGTGACTTTGTAACCATTTGAGCTATTTTGTACCTTACTTCTGTTTTGTCTGAAAGTGCTTCCTGACCCTGAGTTCCTGCCCTTCTGCTCTTGTGCTCCTGCATTGTGAATCCTTAGTTGTTTTTTCAAACTTGTTCAATAAATTACTTCATTTAACTTATTGAAGATTCTTCAGTTAAAAATGACTTTGTGATCTACACTAAAAGTTTTGTAATTTAAATATAATTAGAGTTCAGTAATATTATTTTGATGTTTATAACCTATTTGCATGCTTAAGAAATCTAATAATATTTAAAATAAAACTGTTACTTATCAGAGTATTTAGGAAGCATATTATGGTCTTTAAGTTCATACCTTTTAAAAATAAGTGACAATTAATTTGAACAAAGAATACAAAAATCTAACATCATCCAATTTTTATGAACCTTAAAAATCTCACTATTTGTTTTTTACAAATTCTCAGGGAAAAATAAATGAAATAGTAAACTCCATAAAATAATGTTGGAACTAGTCTCTATCTTTCAAGACCCTTTTACTGACTTTGACTATTTTTTTTAACCAAATGCCATTCTAGTAGCATTCACATTGCATGATTCATCATTTTACATGTTTCTGTGCTTCAGCTTGGACCCAGGGTTGCATGCATGCTAGGTAAACTACCATTGAGCTATACCTCAACTGCTAATTCTAAATTTTAACAGAGATTCTGTTTTAAGACCTTACATTATCACACTTCAAAATGTGTTTTATTTAAGCTTATGCACCAACAGTGCAAATGAAATGAATTATAAAATCATGCAGCAAAAAGGAAGAAACAGATATTATGAAGGGAGACTTGAAGCAGAATTTATTCTTAAATCAACTTTAGTATTTATTGCATATAATAAGATCACCTGCATAATGCTCTAATGAGTAAATGTTGGAAAAATGGCTTGTCAGACATCTAAATTAGCAATGTACATAAAAACGTTTTTGCTCTTTTCCTTTCTCCAGCTTCATTTTAGTTAGTTTAATTTGGAACCACTTTATACTTAGCTCCTCTCTATCCAAATTGTATTTGCAACATTTCCATTTCCCTAGGTTGGCTTTCCCCTGTTCCAGTGAAATTTTAAAAAATCAATTTTTAAATTGTGTTTTATTAAAAACAATGATTTTACTGGTTATGTAATTTCATTTAAAGAAGTACAACTAATTAAAAGTTATTTTCAATTTTCTAGATAATCATAATTTGACAGTCCTATTTAAACATACTTTTATTGATTAATGTCAGAATAATTAAATCTTGACTAAATTATGAATAATGTGAAAATCATTTTTGTAATTATTGTGTGAATATAAAATCAAGAACAAATATGCTTCCAGGCAAAATAAGAGCAAGATACATCAGAAATCACCTATGATTTTAAAAAATGATCAAAAAAATAACAGATGAGAATACATTTACTAAAAGTGTGACCAAATCCATGAAACACAAGCCTCTAGCAAAAACACTAGACTGTATCTCCAAGATGGGGCTCCAATACCCACAAAGCTAGCAATGTCTGGGAGGCTAGTGCTTCCATGGTGTCTGCAGGACACACCAACAATGCAGGTCCAAGTGACAGCTCATGTGAGTGCCCTCCCAGCAGAACATAGGAGCCCTTTCCTCAGAAAATTGCTGCAGACCCATAAAATCTGACATAGTGAGCAAGACATGGATGGAAAATAGCACTTTTTGATTCTGTGTCTCCATGCAGCCTGCAGAGTATCCACTTATTTCTGTTTGTTTTCCTCCCCTAAAATTCAGAATCAGGACTGTTACATCTTAGGGACAGATCTGCACATCAGCAATTTCTCTTACATACTTCATTCTTGTCAATGATGTTAGTGTGTTCTATCACCCCAAAGTCTCTTTATCTCACAGTACTGACACATTCTGCACATCACACCTCTAAGTTCAAGGTCAGTAAAATAGGTCCATCCAAGAGCTGTCAATCACGATGCTGAGAGTAGCCTCATGTCTTCAAAACTTTCCTTTTGAAGATTCAATGACAAATCACAAGCACAGGAATAACTCTCTCTTTAATATTCCTTTATATTAAAATTGCCTGAAAATAGAACAGAATAACTGAGGGTCCTCAAAAAGGGAAAAAAAATTGGAAGAAAGGAAATGATGAGAATAAAAATAATTTAAAAGAAAAAATTAATATTGTTACATTTATTAGGGCTTTAACTCTTCAGAATAAAAGAAGATGGAATATCCTCTGCCTATATATGGCAACAACAATACCCAGCCCAGGCTGCCTCATAGACCTGTGAAAGGAGGAAACAGTCAACCAGACAGTAGCCTCCTGGATGGTACATGAGCAAGGTCAGCAATCCACTACCCTCTGTGAGTGTTCCAGGAGTCATTTTTGTCAGTATGAAGGGATGCACTATCATGGCGAATGACCTAGAGGATGTGGGGGGAAATCTTATCCCATTGATGTGGGGCTTAGTCTTTTTGGAAATTTAGATCTTTGGAGTGCAGTTTCAAAACAGGGATTAGTTAACCAGAAGAAGCCTCAGCGATGTGTGATGGGCATGCAGCATTTAACTCCTGGAAGCATCTGCATGAGGCCCACACAGGAGCAATGGGATACACTGCTAGAATCCTCAGGGGATTGTGGTGAGCATGGGTTATGGAGCTCCCAGGTGCCTCTGGGTGAGGGCTGTGGAGGAAGAATTGACTGCAATACCCTGAGTCCTCAGGGTGCCTTATGAACATGTGGCTTGCAGCTCCCAGGAGCCTCTGTGTGAAGACTGCATTGTAGAAATGGGCTGCACTATGCAGAATCAACAAGGGTGCATGGTGAGCATGTGATCTGAACTCCCTGGAGCCTATGGGTGTGGCCTACAAAGGAAGGATGGGCTTTACTACCCAGTATTATTGGAGGTTTGTGGTGAGCATGTGCCCTGCAGCTCCCTGGATAATTTGGATGATAATTGACCAGTTAGGATGGTTTACACTGCCCCCAGTCTTCAGTGGTGCCTTAGAGTATGTGACCTGCAGGTCCCAGGAGCCTCTGTGTGAGGTGCACTCAGGAGAGTTGGGCTACACTATACAGAATCCTGAGAGATGTGTTGTGATCATGTGACCAGCAGCACACAATGGTCTCTGTGTGAGGCCTGCACAAGTGATATGCAATCAACTACCCAGAATCCTCAGGGGTGAGTCATTAGCATGTGGCCTGCAGCTTTCAGGAGCTACTGGGTGAAGACTGCAAAGGAAAAATGGTCTGCACTGCCCAGAATCCTCAGTGTTTTGTGGAAGGCATGTGACCTGCAGCTCCCTGGATCATCTGGGTAAAGTCTGTCAAGGAAGAATAGGTTACACTGCCCATAACCCTCAGAGGTGCTTCATGTGCAGGTGGCATACAGCTCCTGGAAATTCAGGGTGAGGGCTGCATTGGAAGGATGTTCTGCACCACCCAGAATACTCAGGAGTGTGTAGTGAGCATGTGTTCTGCATCTCCTTAGAGCTTGTGCATAGGGGGTGTGGTTCATGGGATGGATGGGCTTTATAACCAGAATCCTGAGGGGTGTGTAGTGATCATGTGGCCCACAGGTCCCTTGAACCTCTGGGTGAGGGTTGTACAACAAGGATGAGTTAAACTACCCACATTAATCAGTGGTGATGTATAAACCTGTGACCTTTAGCTCCAAGGAGCATCTGAATGAGGACTGCCCAGGAGGGATGTGCTACAATTCTCTGAGTCATCATGGCTGTGGTGAGCACACACCATGGTGTGGTGCAGCTGACAGAATCCCTTGCTTATAGCCACAAGTTAAGAATTGGCTGCAATATCTGAATCTTCATTGTGCTAGGTATGCATGTGCCTTGCATCTCCAGGAGACTTTGTTTTAGGGATTTTGGTATAGGGTGTTACACCATCCAGAATCCTCAGGGGTGTGTGGTGACCATGTGGAATTCAGCTGCTAGTAGCATCTGGGTGAGGGCTTCAAAGGAAGGATGAGCTACACTAACAAGTATCCTCAGGACTCATGTTAAGTCTGTGGCCTGCAGCTCTCAACATCCTCTGGGTTAGGGCCACAGAGAGGGAATGTGTTACACTACCCAGAATCTTCAATCATATGTGCTGATCATGTGTCTTCTAGCTTCCATGAGCCTCTGGGTGAGGGCCACACAGGAATTATAGGTTATGATACTCAGAATTCTCAGGATTGGTTGGGGAGCCTATGGCCTTCAGGTCCCAGAAGCCTTGTGTGAGGTCTGAACAGGAGAGATGTCGGGTACTTCTCAGAATCCTCAGGGCTGCATGGTGAGCATGTGGCTTGCAGACTCTAGTTGAGGGCTGCAATGGAAAACTGTGTAGCACTATGTTGAGGGCCCTCTTGGACAAGATGGCATCTGGCAATGAGCCAAAAGCACTACCCATAATCCTAAGTATGCCTTATGGACATGTTGCCTGCAGCCTCCAATAGACTCTGAGTGAGGTCTGCAAAGGAAGAATGAGTTAAACTGACCACAATCCTCAGGGGTGCCTTATGAGTATGTGGCCTGCAGATCCCAGGAGACTCCCTATGGGGGCCACATAGAAGAGATGGACTGCACTGTCCAGAATCCTCAGGGATGGGTGCTGAGCATGTGGCCTCCAGGTCCCAGAAGTTTACGATGAGGTTTCCAAGGAAGAATTGGCTGCTCTATTCTTAAATCTCAGGAGAACTGGTGAACAGGTGGCCTGCAGATCCCAGGAGTACTTGGATGAGGGCCTCACTGGAAGAATGGGCTACACTATTCAGAATCCTCAGGGTTTTGTGGTGAGCATGTTGCCGGCAGCTCCTTTGAGCCTCTGGGTGAAAGGTGCAATGGAGGATGGGCTGCACTACTCAGAATACTGTGTGCTATATAGGGAGACTGTAGCATGCAGTTCACTGCAACCCCTTGGTAAGGGCTCCACAGGAAGCTGGAGATACACTGCCAAGAATCCAGAGGGTGCCTGGAGAGCCTGTGGCCCAAACCTCCTGGGAGTCACTGGGTGGGTGCTACACAGGCGTGATGGGTTACCCTACCCAGAGTCCTCAGGGTTGTGTGGTATCATGGAAGTTCTCAGAAGCCTCTGGGTATGGATTACACAAGAAGTATGGGTCACACTGCCCATTATCCTCATGGGGTTTTGGTGAGTATGTGGCCTTCAGCTTCCAGTAGCCTCTACATGAGGCTTGCACAGGAGTGGTTGGCAGTACTATCCAGTATCCTGAGCATGACTTATGAGCATGTGGCCTGCAGCTCCCGGAAGTCTCTCTGTGAGGGCTGCACAACTTGGATAATCTGGACTATCTAGAATACTCAGTATTGTATGATTGGAATGTAGCTTGCAGCTCCCTGGATCCTCTGGGTGAGTGTCACGTAAGAAGGATTGGATACACTACCCAGAATTCTCAGGAGGATGTGGTGATCATGTGGCCATCAGTTCCTAGGAGCCTCTGCATGAGGGCTTCATGAGAAGAATTGAGTGCACTATCCATAATCCCCAGGGTGCCTGGGGAGCATCTGGTTGAGGCTGTATATGAAGGACAGGTTGCACTAGCCAAAAGCTACAATGAGCCCAGTGAGCATGTGATGTGCAGCTTGCTGAATCCTTTGCATGAGGTACTAACAGAGGAATGGAGTTCAGTACCCAGAATCCTGAGAGTTGCATAGTGAGCATGTGGCCTGCAGTTCTGAGGATAATCTGCATGATTCCTGACCAAAAGGGATGGATTACACTACCCAGAATTCTCAGTTATGCTATGTGAGCAAATGAAAAGGGCTTCAGCTCCCAGTAGCTGCTGGGTGAGAGCTGGTTGAAGAGAATTAGGAGGATTGATCCACGTTATTCATATTCCAGGAGTACCAACAAGAATTTTTAGAAGGATCACATCAAAAGATCACAAATATTTTTGCCTAAGTAGAGGGTATATATGAATTTGGCAAAAAACTGAAGTTTGGCCAAGTATGATAACCCATGCCAGAAATCCCAGATGTTCTGGAGGCTGAATGTGGTGGATCACTTGAGTTCAGGAGTATGAGACTTGGTTTGGACTACATAGCAAGACCTCTGCCCTCCAAAAAACAAAAGCAAAAACAAAAAGTTTGAGTATCCTTGAGTAGAGTAGACTATCATAATTATCAAATAAAATGGCACTTCATTGTGGGCCAGCAGTATAAACTAACATATATCATGTTTTCTACCCTTGTGGAGGAATTTTGTGTCTTTTGATATTTTATTTTGAGTTCAGTTGCTGGGAATAGAATCCATTATAGCTAGATAAATGAGACTGTATTTATTCTAAGTAGACTCTAGATGTGTTGATCTTTAGAACAAGTCCTAAAACCACACCTCAAATCTGGCCACCAACAGAGTAGTTCCAAAATAACTATGATCCACCAACAGGGTTGGAATGCAAGAAAGTTGGTCTAGCCATTGCTGGTGCTGCTGCTGCTGCTGCTGCACAAAACTATTGATTGAATGATGCTTGCCTGCAGAAGTATGAGATTTGCCCCTTCCACCTCACTTCTTCCTTCTGAGTTCTCACTTGTGTATCTGATAAGCCTATCCTAAATCATTTCCAAATCCTAGCTGCTATGGAGTCTAGCTTTTAGCTTTCCTGTCTGTGATAATAGGGTGGTAGAATGTATGTTGCCTGCCACATGCTACATCTGTCACACCTACTAATTAGTCTTGAATAGAAAACAATATAGGTAAATTACTATATGTGCTAACACTTTGGGTCAAACAAATCAATAATTTTAATTTATTTTCTCTTTACTAAGTTCCCTTTCTGTAATCAGTTTCAACATGCATATGTGATTGATAAGCAACCAAATCCTGTCTGGAAGCTATACTGAACAGATGATGAATACATTCATTGTTGAAAAATCAACTTGATAATCTCCAGGACTTGGAAGGATTTTATTGTGATAATACAAATTATAAGAACTTGAATGGGACAACTACTTACAAAAAACTGACTATCCGGTAGTGTTGGCAATATCTATATGACCTCAGTGTCATTTTCATACTCCAGAGCAACAGGACAATTGTTTTTGTTTAATAGCAGATTGTATGTAACATATAAATACATGTTTGTTCCATAGGGGCACAATGAATCTTTTGGAGTTTCATTAAAATAGTTCTTTTTGGGACAATATCATTCATATTGTTTTGCAGGGCATGTGGCTTCCTGGAAAGAGCCTCTCGTAAGGGTTGTAAGTCAAAAGATAATCTCTCTGTGACCCTCCTCCCACTTCTTTCAGGCAGGTCGACTATAAAAGTACCATGTATGGCAGCAAACTATGAAAGGAACATTAATTGTTTCCTATGGTGTTAATTTGATTTGCTACTGATGGCAGCACTTATAGTTTTAAATGAATTAAGGAAGTATGAAATAGTAAATGGGAGAAATGTTGAATAAATGCTTTTAGAAACTATTTTTCAGTGGGAGAATATCAGTGGTAAAATTTTATCTGCCTTTTAAAATCAAAGATGTGATTGGGGCATTTAAATTATCTACCAAAGTCATTTTAAATTTTAAATGGCAGACAAAATTACTACTATCAAATTATTAATGTAGTAATTAGTGTATTAACTTCAGCTCAAATTTATAATTGAATTTTGTTATGTATATGTACACCCTTCCTCAAAGTGCTTAATATTTTCATTTTTTTACACTTGAAGCAAAATTTTATGATCATTTTGAAATGTTTTCATTAAAAAATAACTTTTAATCGGTGTTTTGGACAAATACCACATTCATATGCTTGAAAATCCAAGTTACAAAAAAGGTAGAGTGGAAAGTCCCTCTCCTCTTCAGCCACCCAGTTTTCATCCCTGTTACAAGAATATTGTGTAGTCTTGCAAAGAAACTCTATGTACATAAAATGGTACATACTTTAAAAATATAAGTTGTACCATATTCTGTGTATTATATTTAGCATCCTGGTCTTTTTACTTTGCAGTGTATTTTGGGGAATGTTCCACCGGGTCTTGGTCTTAACTTTATAGGTTTCATCATATGAATTTACTATTATTTATTGAACCTGCATCCTATTCCTTCTAATTATTTAAATTAATTGTTTCTAAGGTGGGTTTGATTTGTTTTTGTCATAAGGAACAACACTACAATGAATAACCTTGTCTCTAAGTGATTTCATATGAACAAGTATACCTCTGGGACACACTCATAGAAGGGTATTTACCTTTCAAATTTTTTCCCTTTCTTTAGCTTGTTTTTTTCAGATGAAGATATTACTATATTTTCCAGACTGATCTCCAACTCGGGCTTAAGTGATCCTCCCTCTGCCAAGTAACTAGGACTACAGGTACACACCATCCCACCTGGTTAAAGTTTCAATAAATATTATAAGGTCACTGCTCTTATTTTTCCCAATCTGTGCTTGACCGACCTTCTCCCACCCCTGGAACTTGCAGCCCACCTGAGCTTGACACCCCACACAGACCCCTAGCAACAAGGCTCACCCAATCAACTCTCACCCATTTCATGCCCCAACCAATCAACCTCTTCCTGGTCCTATATAAGTGTGTACATTTTTAAAATAAAAGGGAACTGCTCCAGCATTTGGCTTTGGCTTGTGTCTCTGTGTGATTCCTTTCAAATATTATAAATGATCAATTTATACTCCTATCAATAATATAGTTACTATTTCCTCATATCTTTACCATCACAGTGGGCACTCAACCTTTTTGAGCTGTGCTGTTCTAATAGATGAAAATAATAAGTATAATTTAAATTTGTATGTTAATAAAAACAAAGTTGAGCATCTTTAATATGTTTAAGAGACATTTATATTTCCTTTTCTGTGAACTATCTTTCCATGCCCTTTTTTTCATATTGATTTCAGTCTTACTAATTCATAGGAACACTTTTCTATGTTAGGGAAATTAATTAAAAGTGAGTTAAGGGTTGGGGTTGTAGTTCAGTGGTACAGTGATTGCCTAGTATGCTTGAGGCCCTGGGTTCAATCCTCAGCAAAATATTTTTAAAAAATAAAATAAAGGTATTGTATCCACCTACACATAAAAAATAGGTTTTTTTTTTTTAAAAGGGAGTTAGAAAAATGAATTGGAGGGTTCAGGATGTCACTGAGTGGTAAAGCACTTGCCTAGCATGCTTAAAGCCCTAGGAAACACTGACTATTTGGCTTGTTTTATGTCTCGCCAAGTTGCTTAGGTCCATGCTGAATTGCTGAGTCTGGTCTCCAAGGTGCAATCCTCTGTCTGGGCCTCCCTAGTCACTGGAATTGCAGGCAGGTGCCACCATGCCCAGCCTTGGAACAAATTGTAAGGTGGAAATTTCAAAGAGGACTTAATCTGTTTGTGGGTGATGTGGCTCAGAAGTTGTCAGAGGTGGGTACAAGTGGGTACATACTTTCAATCTCAGCTACTCCAAAGGCTCAGACAGGAGGATCCCAGATTCCAGGGAGCCTGGGCAACAAAATGAGACCCTGTCTCAACATAAAAAATGGAAAGGCCAATGGTGAAGCCCTTGCCTACCTTGAAGAGGGCCCTGTGTGCAATTTCTGGTGGCATCACAATAACAAAACAAACACCTGTCAATCACCTCCAGATTCAGCAGTCACCATTTACTATTGATCTAAAACAATTTCCTGTTATTTTCCATAGAAATTTCCAGAAAGTGCTCAGTGAAGTGCTGCATGCCTGAAAGCCCGGTGGCTCAGGAGGCTGAAGCAGGAGGATCCCATGTTCAAGACCAGCCTTGACAATTGACCAAAACCTGGCCTAAATTTAAAAAATAATAAGAAGAAGGAGGAGGAGGAGAAGGAGGAGGAGAAGGAAGAAGGAAGAGGGTTGGTGATTTTAGAACATCCCTGGGTTCCATCTCTAGTCCTGAAAACACAGCAAAATGAAATTAAACAAAACAAAGAAAAAGTGCAGCAAAGCTCAGAGGTGGGGCTTTTAGGCAATGATGAGATCATGAGATCTATGACCTTGTCAGTGGATTAATCCACTTGGTGGATTAATCCATTTGAGACTAAATAGACTATTGAGACAGGAGACTTAGCTGGAGGGAGTAGGTCACTGGGAGAATGCCATGGAAGGTTTCATACCCTCCCCAGGTCTTTCTCTCTCCCTCCCTCCCTCCCTCCCTCTCCTCCTTCTCCTCCTTCTTCTTCTTCTTCCTTCTCCCTTCTTCCTTCTTCCTTCTTCCTTCTTCCTCTTCCTCTTCCTCTTTTTCTTTTTCTTCTTCTTCTTCTTCCTCTGCCTCCTCCTCCTTCTTCTCCTCCTCCTCCTCCTCCTTCTTCTTCTCTCTCTCTCTCTCCATTTCTCTCTCTCTCTCTCTCTCTCTCTCTCTCTCTCTCTCACTCCCTTGCCATTAACTAAGCAGCTTTTCTGTACACCCTTCTGCCATGATGTTCTGCCTCACCTCAGGCACAGGGCAATGAAGCTGGCCAACAATGGACTGAGACCTCTGAAAACCCATGAGTTCAAAATGCATTTTTACTCCTCTAAGTTATTCTTGTCTGACATTTTGGTCCCAGTGACAAAAAACTGACTAACACAACAGGACAAGGATGGATATCATCAATGTCTGAGAAACAGTAAGACCAACACTCCAGAACAATTAGAAAACAGGAGCGCGTAAAGCGAAGGGGAACAGTCACAACTCCAGTAAAACCAGTCTCACTGACAGTCGATACTGCAGAGATGACCAGGTATACAGAGAACCACCAGAGCCACCCAAGCATTGGGGAAATGGGCACTTGCCGGGATCAAGCCCTGGCAGCAGTCAGGGGTTCAAGGCGGATGGGAGGCATCAGCGCGGTGGATAAACAGCACACAGAGACACCAAGTGTTCTGAGGCTGAGTCTGAATCTTTACTGTTCAGAGTCTTTTTGTATGTTTTTTCTTTGGTATTGATTACATCATGTCATGATTAATACAAGGAAATGTTAAGTAAAAAATCTTCAAGAGTATATTAATGATCTTATTCAAAAAACATATTTTTACTGTATGATAGCTTAAATAAAAAGAAAAACAGTTCCCAGCAAGGTAAAGGGACCATGCTCCATTTAATTTTAGTTTCCCTGAAAGAATATGACATTAAGTTTCTGTAGAAATTACTCCTTCCAAGAACTCTAATGTTAGTTATTAACAGTGGAAAGTTTTTGCTATTACTAACAGAGAATAGAGGAATTAGCTTATAGTTAATATTTATTCTATTTCCTGAACTCAAAGATGGACTAAAAATCTAACTAGATATAGGAAGAATACAAATTGTACCTATGATTAACCTATTTATTTATTAAGTGGGAAAAATATCCTTAAACATAATCATAGACACTAAGAAAGCAATGAAGACCAAACACCACATCAAAGCTCGGAGGAATACACTGTCATATATAAATTTTAGAGAATTTTTGTATACTAAAAGAAATCACAGGTTCCTTACAAATTTGAGCAAATCATAATTGCTTATTTATGATTTCATCTAAGTATTAATATTAAACTTTATTGTATGTTATTTTGTGTCCCAGCACTATGAAATCTCCCCAGTATTCTCTGTAATCTAAATCTAAGGATATATTGACTATTAGTATTAAAAGCAACTGCACATGGAGACATACCATGTGTATGGCCCCCAAGAGGGAGGATGAATCTTTCAATGGAATGGTGTCAAGTGTTGGAGTGGTAGGAAATAGATGTGGCAGGCACCCAGATGCATCCTTAGTGGACGCACACATTGGGGCAAGCAGGCTTGATGTTGAGCCAGCTTTGGTTTTGGAACTGAGCTGATATACACAGAATCTAAAATTAACCAATTCAAACAATCAAATGGTTTCAGGGATGTTTAGCACACTTGAAGCACCAAGCTGCACCTCTAACTCCCCAGCTCTGTCCTCATGCTAGAAGGGAACCCCACGTGCCTTATGCAGTCAACCCCTATCACACTCTCCCCAGTCCCAGGCAACTGGAAATCTACCTCCTGTCTCCATAGATCCACTAGTCTGAACAGTTTCTGGAAGTGAATCTTGTGATCTTCCAAGTCGAGATTCTTTCCTTACCATGCTGTTTTCTGGGCTCATCCTTATAGGTGCATTGATTGATACATTTTTCCTTTTTATAGAACAAAGTCTCAATAAATACCTGAATAATATTCCACTGTTTGCACCTGCTTTGGGTCAACCAATTTCAATTCTGAACATTTATTCCAGAACAACAATCATGTATTTGTACATAGAGCAGCTACCAGGATCTTTCCAGAGTTGTCTCGAGGACCACAAGAGACTGGAAAAGTTACAGTTCATGTGCATGATGTGGTCCCATGACTGTGTCACCAATCACGTCAAGTAGAAAATAATGATTATGGGCTGGGGAGATAGATCAGTTGCTTGCCTTGCAAGCACAGGGCCCTGGGTTCGATCCCCAGCACTGCAAAAAAAAAAAAAAAAAAAAAAAAAGAAAAGAAAAGAAAAGAATGATCATATGCTTTTAAAAACAGATGATACAATTGGGAGTTCCATAGCATTCCATTTCCATTCATTCTTTTTTTCAAATAATCTGTTCTTTTCAGTTGCACACGACAGTAGAGTATATGTGACATATTTATACAAACATGGGGGACATCTTATTCTAATTAGGATCCCACCCTTGTGGTCGTACATGACGTGGAGATTCACTGTGCCACATTCACATGTGAAGGTAGGACAGTTCTGTCACATGCATCCCACTGTCTCTCCTGTTCCTGCTCCACTCCCTTCCCTTCATTCCCCTGGGCTAATCTACTGAACTTCTGTCCCCCACCTTATGTGGGTTAGCTTCCACATGGCAGACAGCATATTTGATCTTTGTTTTTGTTTTTGTTTTGACAGGGGCAGGGGGATTGGCTTATTTTGCTTAGGATAATAGTGTCCAGATCCATCCATTTACCAGCAAAAGTCATAAAGTCATTCTTTATGTGACTGAGTAATATTCCATTCATTCTTTCCAGTATACAGAGTGTGTGTTACTTAGGGAGCATCTACTGTGCCTGGTACTTTCCTGTCACAAGTGCCATGAACAGACAGTTGCTGACTGCAGGTAGCTCGCTGTCCTCTGCTGTGTTCCAGTTTAGTCAGGGACAGTGACCAAGGGACATAGGTCCATGATCACAGGAAGATGCAGGTTACACCTGGGTGTGTCAGGGACCCTGCTGCTCCCATCAGGCTTTAAATCTTGCTGCCTTTCCAGATGTTTGCAAGTGATCCAGCTGAAGACTTGCTCTGTGCCCCTCCTCTATCTTAGGCCCCCCCTGTAGTGGTTTGGTTTGGGGTTGGGGACTCCATGCCTGTTTTCTTCTCTGGTAACCTGTCCTCAAGAACCTTCGAGTCTCAGGCTTGACAACATTTCTTTTCCCATAAATCCTTTACTCATCACCTGCCTGCTTCATTCTGCCTCTTTGCTTCCTCCATTCTGCCTGGTGAGGACATCAGCTGCTCAGTTCCTCTGTCACCTCCCCGTGTTCCCCGTCTGTCCTGATGCAAGTCCCAGGAATGAAAAGGGGAGAAGTCCCACGGGCAGGGCCACGGGTATCTCAGGGAAGCTGCCAAAGAACAAATAGGCCTGTGACAAGCAGGGAGCGAGGGAGGGAGGGAGAGGAAAAGGAAAGGAAGGGCGGTACAAGCTGTGGTCCCCAGGGTGTGTGCCCCATGACCGGCTTCTCCAACTAGATCCCATCTCCTGTGGTTTTACCACCTGTCAATCATCATTCACCTACGAACTCATGAAAGGATTGATCCACCCATGAGGTCAGAGCCCTTGTGACCCAATCACTTACTGAGAGCTCTGCCTCTGAGCACTGCTGCAGAGGGGACAGGTCTTCAACACTCGTGCCTGTCGGGGACATTCCCATCGACACTGTAACAGGGTCCTAAATGCACTTTTGACTTGTGGACATGAGGAGCAGACCATGGAAGTGCGGAGCAGGGGGCGGGCATGGCCTTTGGTGAGAACCCCTCATCAGTTGGGCCCCACTGAGCCTCTCAGACTAGCATTCAGACCCTGGCTCTGTCATCTGCTTGGCAGAGGGGAGCATTAGCAAGCCTCAGGTTTCCCTATCTGTGTAATGGGGACACGCATTTCATGCCCATTTGGCAGACATCAGAGTTTGCACTGCAGCGCCTGCTGTGGAGGGAAGAGGGCCCTGCAGGGACACAGTGAGACAGAGCTGTTCCTGCTGCTGTGACCCTGGCAGACAGACTGCTGCATGGACTCTGGTCTCTGCCACTGTTCCCTCAGCTGGGCAGGACTCAGTGTCTTCCAGGTCTCCTCCTCTCCATGGAGTCCTGTCTCCACCCCAGCGTGGGCAGTGTCCTGGGCTGAGATCCCACTTTAAGGCATGCCACCTGTAGGATGTCACAGGATCTGCAAGTCACCTCTTCATGCCTGAGTCATGCCCTGCCCTGAGAGCTGCATGTACCTCTAGAACACCATGGTGTGGGCTGTCTTTTTTGAGGCCATGTGTCCGCAGTACATCTGGAGTGGGCGGTTCCTGCAGCACCTGCCTCCAATCAGACATGCTGCACCTGGGGCTCTGAGTCTGACAATCCCAGGGCCTTTTAAAGGGTGGTCCTCAAAGGCCTAGTCCTGAAGATGCTCCCTGGCTCATGGTGACTTCAGTGGGTGTGTTCCCAGACCTTCCCAGCATCCAATGTGCATGAATCACTTTGAACAGTGACCCTCACTGAGAGCCCATCCCAAAGGTCAAGACCCAGTTTCAAGTCCTGTGACAAGTTCCACGTAGCTGGGCCTATTCACAGGCTTGCCTTGCAGCATCTTGAGGATTCAGGCAGGGATTCACATTTAAAGGCAGCCTTGGAAAATCAGTGAGATCCTCTCAAAAGAAACACACAAACACTGTGGAGAAGCAGCTCAGGGTGAAGCACATGTGGGTTCAAGATACTATATCTTATTCATTTATTTATTTTTTTGTTTATTTACTTACTTTTTACTGTGGTGCTGAGGATGGAACCCAGGGCCTCACACAGGCTAGGCAAGTGCTCTACCACTGAGCCTGCATTAGACTCTGAGGGGAATCCACCCAGCCTGCATTAGACTCTGGAAGAGATGAACATGCTTCTTGAATGTGAACACTCCACCCGTGCAGTTCCGCCTTGTGTCTTCCACAGATGAGTGGCTGTTGCCCTTACTTTAGAACAAGGCGGGCAGGGGATTTGCAGGCCACGACATTCAGTTTGTGTTCCTACCACCCTGGGAGTGGGCTGCTGGCCCATTTCAAAGCTGAGGAATATGAGGTCCAAATGGGATGAAATTTCCAGAGACACCCACTCTGACTGACCCTGGATCTTCCATCTGTAACCCTCAGGGGCACTGCCCCAGGGAAGGCAGCCTCCTCTGAGTACACAGCGTGCTCAGTGTCCTTCCCAGGCCTCATTCCCAGGAGGTTCTATCTCACCTTCTCCAGTGTTGACTCTGTGTGTGTGTGTGTGTGTGTGTGTGTGTGTGTGTTTCCTCCCCCACAGAACTTTCCTGCTCTGCTGGGGACTTTGTCTGCAGCTACACAATGTGGAGGGTGGCACAGCCTGGCACAAGGTTTGACTTGCCACTATCCATGACTCAACATGAAATTTTTCTTCTCTTTTTTTTTATTCCTTTTTGGTACCATGGATTGAACTCGGGGGGTGCATAACCACTGAGCTGCATCCCCAGCCCTATTTTGTACTTTATTTAGAGACAGGGCCTCACTGAGTTGCTTAGCACCTCACTTTTGGTGAGGTTGGCTTTGAACTCATGATCCTCCTGCCTCAGCCTCCCAAGCTACTGTGACTGAAGGCATGTGCCACTGTGCCCTGCTTGGCATGAAATTTTATTGCTAATTAATAATTATAATGCAATGAAAAAATTTGCATCACAAATACAGTAGAGGCTTCCACAGGTGCTGGAAGGCTGGCCATGCCCAGGAACTGGGCTGGGTCATGCTCAGAGCTCAAGTGTGGGAGGCGCCCTCCAGGTCCCTAGAAGCATGGCGCTGTGGACACCTAGGTGGACGTGGAGGGGTTGAGAGTGCTGCCCACGCTGGGCCTGCACTGTGTGGAGCCACTGCCCAGTGGTGGCCTGCTGCCTTTAGCTACTGAAGTCTGCAGAGGACCTTGGCTGCCTGGAGCCCGCCTCTGGCCAGGGTCTAGCCAAGTGCCCATGGGAAGCGGGTGCTGCTCTCCCAGGTTGCAAGCCAAGCAGAGCAGACCTGGACCCAAGGAAGGGGCCATCACTCCAAGGCTGTGAGGAGAAAAGGCTCTTGGCACTGGGTGTTCTGCTCGGTGGAGGGCAGCTCAGGACCCCCAGACAGCACCCTAATTAAGAGCTTCAGCACAAGGCTGGTGAGAAGCCTGGGTCTGCAGTGCCCACTGGGTCTCCCTTCATCTTCACAAGGGCAGGAGAGGGAACGTGTCTGCCATCTGCTAATGGGAAACTGAGGCTCGGACTGTGGTGGGCAGCCCTGGCATGGTCATATCTCCTTCTGGTGGCACTTGCTGTGTCCCCGCTGAGTCACCCAGGCACAGGCTCCCCTCAGGCTGAGAAGATGCTGCACAGCAGTCACCCCAGGCTAGATGGACCTGCACATACAGCACATTGTCACTGCATGGTCTCTTTTTGGGACCTTCACAAGCTGATTTGAAATCCATATCCACGTGTAGAAGGTCAGGGACTGGAATGTGCTATAAAGGATGATGGCCGAGGTTTCCCTTGCCTCACTGGAGAACGGTGGTGATGCTGCTGTCCCTGAGCCAGGGTGCTCCTAGTGGCAGCAGAGGCAGAACTAAACTAGAAGTGCAGGCTGTGAACCTCGACTGATGGATTGTGAACCCCAGCTGGGGTGCCCACCCTGCCTGCTGCCCCTATGGAAGCGTGACACCAGACACATGGATGGGTGCAGGTCGTGAGGCCCTGGGGAGAGGCTCAGACCCTGCACAGCCTGTGGAGTACCTCAGGGGAACATCCTTGCCTGCTGGACAGGGGATGGGTCTGAGGTCATCAGGCACCTCACAGAGGCCGCTGGAAGGGTAGAGGAGGGTGAACAGGACAACATGGAAATCAGCACTGTTGCCCTAAAGAGGTGGGAGGACACCCAGAGAGTGAGAAGGGGACCAGGCAGATGAGTCCAGGGCTGGTGGAGACCACCATCCAAAGAGGCACCGTCCACTGGGACTTTGAGCACTGAGGTCAGAGGGCAGCTGTAGGTCAACGGGAGCCACCAGTCAGCAGGCGATGGAGCCCTTAAGTCTGCAGGGGTGCCCAGGAGAAAGCCCACTGCACAGTGAGGATGGGCAAAGACCTGAGCGGGTGTGTCAGGAGCAAATCCTGGAGCCTCAGAGCCACCAGAGCCAGGTGCAGGACGCAGCCTGCAGCCATGCTAGGAGCACACGTGGGACCTGTGGCTGGACTGAGGGGCACACCGCTCCCTCCATGGCCAGTAGCCAGAGGAGGTGACTGCCTCAGGGACACCACCTCCTCAGCAGGACTCAGCCTGTGGAAATGGGAAGACCACAGGTTGACCTGGGGAGAGGAGCCCCAGGAGGGACATCGTCAGCCTAAGTGTGGAGAGCTGGCCAGTCTGGTCTGAGAGGGAAGCTTGCTCATGGGTGAGGCAGGGAAGAGGGTTTCCAGGTGCCAGCAGGCCTGTCCCCCGGGGGTGGGAGTGGGGACTGCACAGGGCGCCCTGTGCTCCTCAGGCTGCAGGCTGGCTGGGGCTGTGAGTTGGGAAAGACATTTTATAATAAATCAACAAAGGAGGGTGAGGAGAGCTTCACAGGCTGATGTTTATTCATCCCAAACAAAAACACACTCAGTCCAATAGGAATAGAAGGACACTGCTAAAACTTGTGAAGCATATTTGCCAAAGCATGGGGTAGACACGGGCTGAGTGCCCACATGGCCTGCCACTGTATCCTGGAGGGCAAAGGTCAGCTCACTGGGCCCTGTCCACACACGTAGCTCTGGGAGCACAGTGAGGGAGCAGAAGGCTGCTGGCCCTTTCTTCATAGACGGTATGATTTTATAACTCGGAAACCGGGCCACTGCTTATTATGAGAGTTTCCGTATACAAAGAAGGCAAATGTGCAACAAACAGTAGCTTTCTCTGAGAGTGTTTCTCTTCTAACCTATGAAAAATTCTCATTTCCAACAAAATTCTCAATGACTTATTTTACTAAAAAATTAATAAAAATAAAAGAATCTTATTAATAGATTTGCAAGAAAGAAATATAGCCTACATTAGAATCCTAAAATCTATTTGGAAGAAATAACCCATACATTAATATATAAAGAAACAGACCTGTTTTCTACGGGAAAACATATTGTGAAAGTGGATTCCACGTCACTGTGTGCACACACTGCAGTCCAGGGGACACCAGTGGCTGCTGCTGTCCTCAAGGTGGCTTGAAGCTGTGACCTACAAGGGGAAATGTTCTGAGAGTCCCCAGTTCATCTCTGAAAAAGAAGGCAGGTGAGGAAGGACTGTGGAGAACTAACCCTTCCAGGGACCACAGATGGGGACAGGACTCACTCCAGGACAGGCCTGCAGTGCACTGCTGGAGGAGGGAGGTGGGTTCAGTAGCTGGCCACCCTGGAACCACCATCAGTGAGCATGGCTCTCAGGAGGATCAAAGTTCTGAAGGTTGTTAACAATGGAGTCACAAAAATCAGAAGGTGTGACCCGTGTTTCAGTGGGTTTGTCTTCACAGGCAAGGTTGGGGGCCTGGAGGCTGGAGGGGAGAGGACAGGGTCTGGAGCACCAGGCAGGGGTCCACCCTGTTTATTTCCGCAGAGTAAAGGGACATTCAAAGGGACGAAAGGTAGCAGTGAACAGGATCCGATATCAGCCTCTAAGGGGAGGTGGACACAGGTGGGAAGGAGTGCTCTGTCATTAGCTGGGCAAATGCCCAGTTCTGGTGACCTGGTGCTGTCAAAGATGTGGGAATGGGTTCTTCAGACCTGGCTGTGTGAATGTAGATCACCATGACACTTACCTATGGATAGCTGTTACAACAGAAAGAGACCTCTTCTGTTGGGAACAAGGTAGGAGTGGAGTGGGCTTTACCTTGTCTCCTCTTGAACCTTCCACCTCTAGCTTCTTGGTATCTGCAACTGCTGCCACCAGAGAGGGAGGAGAATCCATTCCAAGACATGTGAAGACTGGTCTGGCCCTCCACAGCCCCAGAAAAGCAGGGGTGAACGTCCTCTTGGCTGGTGACTGGCAGCTGAGCTGCCTCCTGGGACCCAGGTGCCCCGGTGACCCCTGGAGGCCTTGGCACTCCCTCTGCTGATGGTGGGCCGGTGGATCTGTTCTCCAGTTTTGATGGTGGATCTCCCCCCAGCTCAGTGGGTATGGCTGTGAGCTCTCTCACTGGAAATGGGGCTCTTCTGCTGGAGGAACTTCTGGCGGCACTGCAGCTGCAGAAGGAAAAAGCCCAACATGTCACTGCCTTGCCCTGGGCCTTTCCCGTTTGCTTCCAGAACCTGCCCTGAGAGGAAAGCAGCTCCTGTCCCATGGCAGGTGTCTTCTAAGACCACTTCCACCAGGCTTGTGAGGCTCAGAACAAAAACCAGTTCCTGTGGGAACAGCACAAGGCTTCCTCACACTATCATCCACCCCAGTGTCCTCCTCACAGGCCCAAACTCACTGGGATCAGCGTCCTCCATCTGTGCCAGGAGTCCGTGCACTTGGAGGCTCAGCTCTGTCCCAGGCATGGTGAGCTGCAGGAAGTTGTTGAGACACCTCAGGGTGTCCAGACCTGGGGCCCCCAGGAAGTCTTCAGGATGTGTACGCAGCAGCGTTTGGATGATGGAGCAGAGGGCGCTGTGGAGTGGGAGTGGGCAGGCAGCCGTCAGCACCTGATGCATCAGGCTGGACCCTCCCAAGGCCCCCTGCATAATGGGCTTCCCTCAGCGTGGCTTGTCAGCCCCCAGGGAACTGGGCAAGGAGGGTGATCCTGAGGGGTGTGTGTGGTCGGTGGTCCCCCAGCTTGTGTCCAGTCTCCATTTGGGAGAGTGTGGGTGCTCTGGAGGTATCAGCCATGTTGATGGGGTCCTTACAGGGCCTGGCTCTGTGACCCCAGTCAGTCCTCTGCTCCTTGGATCCCTGACCCTCCCCTCTGTGTCCTGCTACAGGCAAAGCCCTCTGCTGGGAGTCACAGCAGGGTGGACCTGGCTTTGCCCAGCCTCCTCTACACCAGCCTCCCAAGTGCCCCATCAGGAGAAGGGGACCCTCCCTCTCTGACTAAAGACCACTCACTTTTTCACTTTAAGCTGCTCCTCCTCCTCTTGTGCCCTGAGGTTTCCATACCTAGAGAAGGCCAGGCAGTTGTCACCTCTTACAAATCAGGCCCCTTACCTCCTAGGTGCCTGGTGAGATTGACCAGCTTCAGAGAGTCACGGAGCCCCAAGGGCTGGGAGGTGTGTCTCCCTCCTCCTGAGTGACAGGCTACCTTGAGAGATGAATGGACCCACCACCCTCTTCCTCTATGTCTCCATGACCAGGTCCCCACATGCATCCCAGTGGTCCCTGTCTGGCTCCGTGGTGATCAGGGACCCTAGCAGAAGTGATCCACACTTTCCTTTTCTTCCCAAATGTGGAAGCTGTTTTCCTGAGGCCTCACAGCTTGAGGACAGGCCCAGGGAGAAGCTCAGAGCCCTGGGCCCCAGCCTGAGGCCAACCTGCCAGGGCTCCTTCTCCTTGGTCCTGCCCACACCCAGGCAGGGTGGTCCTTGTGGTCTGTCCTTCCACAGTGATGGGGTTCAGTGATGCCTGGCCTCACACACATGCTGGAGGGGGCGGGTCCCTGGGCGGGGAGAAGGGGCACACCTTCTGCACAGCTGTTCCAACAGCTTGTGGGTGGTGGTCAGACTCTGGTAGGTATGCAGGAATTCGTGGACGAAGGCCTCGTTGCCCCTCTGCAGGGCAGGCACCAGGCCATTGATGATGTCCTCCACCACCAATGCCTTGAATGTCTGCACCAGGCTGGACATGTCCCCTGGTGCAGCTTTGCTCTGTTCCTTCTAGTGTGGGCACCAAAGGGGACACTTCAACATGGAAACAGTGGTCACCTACAAATTATGCTGGCGGATCATGAAGAGAGATCCAAAGACATCCTCTTCTCTCTCTCTCCCTTTCTCCCTCTCTCTCTCTGTTTCTCTCTCTCTCTCTCTCTCTCTCTCTCTCTCTCTCTCTCTCACACACACACACACACACACAGACACACAGACACACACATATCCGTGAGGCTCTGGGGTCTCTAACACAGGTTCAGAGTGGGGGGCTAGTCTAAGCTCACCTGCTCTGGGCTGCTGTGTCTCATTCTCCAGTTCCTCCTAAACCTTTGTAAGATGGGAGGGAGCCGGACACTGAACCAGCGCCTCCACATTCAGGACAGGCCCCTGCTCAGGGCCTTCCAGAGGTCTGCACAGCAACCTGTCGGGAGACAGCAAGAGCTCATGGCTCTGGATTGCTCTCTTCACACCAATGAACAGACTGTGCTGTGCCTGGTCTCTGGGTGCCTGGCAAACAGGGTTCCAAATTCTCTTTGTTCCATTGCCAGGAAGTGAGGTCACTTCCTGGGGTCCCCTTACCTGAGGCACTACCTCAAAAAATGGGAGCCATCTTGGAGTCACACGTTCTCCTGGCCTGTGACACAAGTGAGAGTGGCTGACCCACACACCCTCCCTCCATGCTCAGCAAAGGCCTGGGGAGCAGCTTCACAAGAGTGGGAGGCAGATGGGTTCAGACCCTTCCCCTCCTTGGGCTCTCTGTGTGACAGTGGATGAGCCATTGGAGCTTGCAGGGCCTCCCTAGCTGCCCACATGTCTTGCAGGGTCCTTCTGCCATATGCTGTGAACTTGTCCTCGGGTGTGTGGGTCAGAACTCACCTGTATCACCTGCGGAGCCTCTAATGCTGGGGTCACAGGCTGGTCACTCACAAACACACAGATGATCTAGACACAGAAAGGAGGGAGCGAGGACGACAGGCCACACTCCATTCTGAGTCCAACAGGGACCGAGGGAACATCCGTGCCCTCCTGGCCATTTCATCTTCCTGTGCCAGGTCCTGAGCCTCCACCTGCCTCAGACCTGGAAACCCAGCACCCGAGGCAGCTTCCTATTTTCTCATCCTCATATTGAAGCTCAGTGCAAGTAACTTCTCGCAGGTCAATTTGTCACTAACTAAAGATTCAGAGATGGAACCAAGTCACACGCTCCCCAACAAAGAGTCAGAAGTAGGATTTCTCCACTCCTCTCTGAGACCAAGAAAGAGCTTCTTTCCCAAGAAGAAAACACTGTGTTTGCTTCTTCTGTTCTGTGTTCTTCTGGGTCCCAGGGATGGACCCCAAATGTGCTTAACCATGGCCCCTCCTGGCCCTGTTTGTTCTCTGTTTGGAGAATGGGCCTCTGCTCAGTGGAGGAGGCCCTCTCTCCTTTGCTGAGGCTGGTGTAGAACTAGTGTCCTCCAACCTCTGTCTACCAAGAAACTGAACGGAGAGGAGTTTGCCACCGCACCTGGAAGGAACAGTTCAACAATCAAAAGACGCTGTCTCAGGGAGTCTCCTCAATGGCACTCTAGGTATGGTCACTGAGTCTCATCAATGATGAGGCTGGAACTAACACTGTACCCATGACCACACTGTCAGCTGAAGGAGAGCAGGTCAAGACCCTGCCCGGGGAGAGCAGTGCAGAAGATCCCACTGCACATGTGGCCGACCTGCTGTCCCTGGGCTTGATGGGCCCGAGGCAGTGACACAGGAGGACACAGAGGCTGCTGAGGGAATTGCTCAGAACCTGCAGTGTCTCAACACTGTGCTGCTGCACTGCAACCCAGGCTCATCAGCGTCCCAAGTGGCCCATGACCCACTGCTGCCCAGGTGGCCTGCCTGGCACTCCACTGCCAGGATGGGGCTTTGGGTTTCTGCTCCCTGGCTCTCAGCCTCCTCCTCCCTGAGAGGCCACCCACCTACAGCCTCCTCCCCCAGCAGAGCGGGAAGGCAGCAGCCTCCACTCCTGTGCGGCTCCTCTGCTCGGTTGCACTGCCCCTCTGTCCCTCCTGCTCTGGGCCAGGCTCTGGAAGCTGAGTCTAGCAGTGACTCTGGGAGACAGGGGCTGCAGACCCAGAGTCGGGGTCAAAGAGCACTTGGATCTGCTCCAGAGATGGATGCAGAGATGTAGGAGGAGTTCTAGGGACAGAGGAGGAGCTGTCTCACCACCTGGTCCAGGATTTTGGGCTGATAGGAGGCAAGTGACAGAGGTTTGCAGTCCTGGCCACCTGGGTGATTCAATTTTAAAGGACACATTTTCAATTGGATTTTTATAAAAAGTGACAGAATTGGTGGTTTATTGATAGAGAACAGAAAGTAACAGGTTAGGATTGCTGCGATGCTCATTCAGGAAAATTCCAAGTCAAACAGCAAAGAGATTCTAACTGCTCTGAGACGTCAAGGGGGTGTGACGTGACTGGGCATTTCCTCAGAAATGGAGAGAGGAAGCCAAGTCTGGGGCAGTCATGGATCACCCATGATTGAAGGTAGAGACTCAAGAGGGGCAGTAATTTGATTCTCTCTGGAAGTTTGTTTATTTGGTTATTTTATTTATTTGCTTAGTTTGGTACCATGGATTGAACACAGGGGCACTTCAACACTGAGCCACATCCCCAGTGCTTTTTCTTTTGTTTTAGAGACTGGGTCTCAGAGAGTTGCTCAGGCCCTCACTATGTTCTTGGGGTCAACCTTGAACTCACCATCCTCCTACATCAGCCTCCTGAGTTTCTGGGATTACAGGCATACACCCCACCATTGCTGAAAGTTTCCTTTTCTTTGGAGGAGTATGTCAGTCATTATTTGATATCAGGAAGATATTATGACCAGCAACCTGGAGTCTGGATCCAGATGTTCTCAGTTCACATCCTACTGTATTGTGTATTTGCTGTGTGGCCTCCTTTGGAACTTAACCTCTCTGAACTTCTGCTACAGGGAATGACTATAGTGCTTTGGTTTAAATGTGTCCTGGAAAATTTCAGGTGTTGGAAAATTCACCCCCAAATTCATAAATTGATGCTAATTGGAGGTGAGGCCTTTAGGAAGTAATGAGTGTTAGATGAAGTCAGAAGTGTGGTGTCCCCTGATGGCTTTGGTGGTTTCAGAAGAGGAGGACGGGAGAGCTAAGTCTGCTTTCTGACCTGGGGATGATGCCATTGACCACATTGTGATGCAGCAAGAAGGCCCTCCCCAGAGACAGGCACCTTGATCCCAGCCTGCAGAAATGAGAGAAAGACGTTCTTCTACTTTATAGATTACCCAGTCTGTGGCATTTTGTTGTAGTTACATAAAATAGTCTAAATAAAGTATCTCTCTCATAGGTTTGTCATATGGATCAAATGGCTTCCTAGGCCAGGCATTCCTAACAAGCACCTGGAACGAGGAAAGTGCTAAATGCAAGTTAGATGTCAATATCATTATTTTTTGGCTATTATAAGAAATAACACAAAAGAAAGTTTTCCCTGCACGCTGAAACTAGTCAATCTACCAAGGAAATCAGAATGAGTATGTCACAAAGACTTAGATGCAGCTGTGGTTCAAATATGTGTTTTCTGTGTCTTGACCTGTTCAAGAATACTGGCTTATTGCTTAAACTGATGATAAGTGTTCTTATAAAAATACCTAATGGGCCGGGCCTCACACCTATAGCCCCAATGACTTGAGAGGCTGATATAGGATTTCAAGATCAAGGCCAGTGTCACCAACTCAGCCAGGCCCTAAGGAACTCAGCCAGGGCCTCTATCTAAATCTTAAAAAGGGCTGAGGTTCTGGCTCAGTGGTCGAGCACCCCTGGGTTCCACTCTGGTACCAAAACACCAACAAACAAAACCCCAGCTAATCCCACCTGTTGGTATCATCATAACTTTGAAGAATTCATGGAGTTGGAATTTCTCAAAGGAAGGTTTGGTTCATCTGTCTTGATGGCCAAGGTCACATCTCCAGCAGTGCCACCCCAGGACTTATGATATAGAATTGAAAATACATAGGCCTTCAATCATTACATGGTTGACTAACGTATGGCAGGAACCAGCGACATGTGTGTCAGCAGTGGTCCTCATGTCAGGGTTTCCTGGTTGTGACCAGAAGGAGAACAATTTAGAGGAGGGCAAGTTTATTTTGGCTCAGGATTGCAGAGGCTCAGTCCCTGGACAGTGGGCTCCAGAGCTCTGAACCAATGTGAGGCAGATCCTGGAGGAATGGTGCAGTAGAGGAAAGTCTCAGCTAAGGCAGCCTGGGAGCAGAGGCAGCAAGATCAAGGGACTGGGAAAAAACTGTTACCCCAAGGACACGCCCTGTGACCTACTTCCTGCAGCCACACCACCACCTGCCTGCCTTCCTTCATCCATTCCAATTCGGCTGCTCCTCGACTGGTCATCCACTTGTGCACATTCCTGCATGGTTGCACACAGGAGGTTTTGGAGGACACCTCATATCCAGCCCTAACAGTCGTGAACTTCGGGGTCTAAAATCCAGATCTTTTGCTTAGCTGGTAACTCAAATAACCACTGGGGACAGGGGTGTGGAAGGATGTACTTTGCTTTTCCTGAGTGGTTTCCTTCCTATCTTCCTCCTGAGATACTTAGAAAATTCCCAGAATGGCTGCTGCACACTAAGTTTATGGACCGACCAGCGCCCTGGCCCTAGGCAAGGACTGCTAGGTGGCTATGCCCACCCAGACTTGAAGTCTGGGTGCCCAGGCGGCCCTGGAGCCTGGTTCCTGGGCTCTGCTGTCGTGGCGGCACTGCTGCCCCTGATGGCTGTTCCCAGAGGGAGCACCCCTTTCTCCTTAGGGCTCTTCAGAGGATGAGGTGGTGCCCATGCCAAAGGTCACAGCTGAATAGAAACCTCTGCAACCCTCAACCCTTCCAGCCAGTCCCCCACAAGTACTGGTGGGCCCTGCAGGAAAATGTACTCTTTCTCTTGTCTGAGATTTGCTGAATTCACTGGTGGTAGATGCAGTGCCTTTTCAGTGTGTCCAAGAGATTCTCTTCAAGTTAATCCTTTTTTATTTAATTGTAATTTATGGCCATCATAATCCAAATGACAGGTAGGTCATTGTGACCATTCTGCTTTTCTTGGTGGGGCCAGGGGTGGTGAGTATGGGGGATTGAACCCAGGAGCACTTAAGCACTGAGCCACATCCCCAGCCCTGTTTTGTATTTTATTTAGAGACAGGGTCTCAATGAGTTGCTTAGTTGCTCAGCCTTTTGCTGAGGCTGGCTTTGAACTTGGGATCCTCATGTCTTGGTCCCAGGTGGGTGTGTTTACAGGCATGTGCCACTGGGCCCCAATTGGAAGCAGGTATTGATGACAGTGTGTATCTTGAGGACTTGACAGGAGAACCTGCTTGGGAGGCATAGAGGGGCAGCACTGTGGAAGTGTGAGGATCCAACACAGCATGCAGACCTCTTTGACCACCTGGTGGCTGTGTTAGGACAGCAGGAAATTCCGCTGCACTGGGAGGAACTGGGACCTCAGGGAATGCAGGGTGACAACCTGGGTTCTTTTTTTATCCATCCCTGGAAGTCACCTCCCGTGGGTCAGGCCTCATGCCACCCCACTGCTGGTGGAGATCTTCACTGTGCCAGTCCTGCTTGTGGGGACATAAGGTGCACGACAGAGCAATGGTCAGCGAGTCCATGGTGTCAGCAGGAACCCACATGCCACTCAATATCATGATTCAGAGGTGGCAAGGGGGAACATGAACACACCCATGGGGTTGAGAGGGTACAGAAAGGCTTGAGAAATAGGTGACATTTGGTAGAAGATGAAGACAGTGGGTTTGGGTCAGTGCTGACTTTAAAGGGTGGACGCTGTGCCAGTTCCCATGGTTCTCTTCATAAACCTTTTTCACATAGAACAAAAGTGGTGTTGCAGAGGGTGTTTTAATAGTTTGTCCCTTCATGGTTGACAACGTGCACACATAATCATCTACATAGGAGAAAGGATGACCTGAGAGGTGATATGAAAAGTCAGGATCCTGGGAGTGTACCGAGATTCACGCCTGTAATCGCAGCAGCTCTGGAGGCTGAGGCAGGAGTATCCCCAGTTCAAATCCAGCCTCAGCAACTCAGTGAGGCCCTAAGCTCCCTAGTGAGACCCGGTCTCTAAATAAATACAAAATAGAGCTGGGGATGTGGCTTGGTGGTTAGGCAACCTGACTTCAATCCCTGGTACAAAAAAAAAAAAAAAAAAAACTGCATCCAGGAGGGAGGCTGGTAGCAGCTGAGATCATAACCCTGTCCTCAAACACCATCTTGGGGCTGTGCAGGGAAGCTGTCATCAGGGCCTCTCACATATGGACTTTGACATTCAATGAAAAAAAATGAAAGATCATGTAATTAAAAGTGAGCTCTCACCAGAGAGAACAGATAAAGTTAATTATATGCTCAGAGGAGCAATTCTCTTCTTCTTTTTCTTTTCTTGAATGCAGTGGAGATGGCCATCACCGCATTGGCCCCTGTGGGCTGGTACAGAGAACCGACTGCACTCTGCTCACAGTGAAAGAATCCCGAGTTCAGAACAGAGCATCCTTTCAGAGACAAATGATCTAACATAAAGGGAAAGAAGGCAGGCTGGAAAGGAGGACAGCCATGTTCAGGAGTAGCTCTAAATAGAATGGAGTTCGGGAGAAAAGACCTTTTGACACTGATACCAAATGATTTAAAAATAAATCCTGGGACTGGGGGAAGTGGCACATGCCTGTAATCCCAGGGTCTCAGGAGGCTGAGGCAGAAGGATTGCCAGTTCCAGGCCAGCCTCAGCAACTCGATGAGGCCATGAGAAACTTAGATGGAACCTGTCTCAAGAAAATACAAAAGGACAGGGGATGCAGCTCAGAGGTTAAATGCTCCCGGGTTCAATCCCCAGTACAAAAAATAACAAAGAAGACACCTGTTTATCTTCACCCTGTGACCACCAAGACCCCAGGCTTCAAGCTTAAAGAGAGGTCTCTGTAAAATGAGGTAATCTAGTCAAATTGAGCTAATGGCTACAAAGAGATAGATAGAACTGGTGATTTGCTGTTCAATAATGTGCTGTCGATATTGGGCCTGAAGCTCTTTGGATCAATCAAGCCACTGAGTCACAGCAACAGTTCAGAGTTCCATTGATTTCTCAGCAATTAATGGTTGATGCTAAAAAGCAAAGAGAGAAACAGGTCCAACCCGAACCTGCTCTTCTCCTTGCCAAAAGCAGCAGAGCTGTGTGCCTGGCCTAGAAAGACATTGGTACCTGGAGTAGCAACAGGTACAGGATCCCTGTAAATTAGATCCTTGGCACTTGCAGCCTAACTTTCATCAGGAATTGACCTGGGGGCATACTGAAAAGCAGCAAGAACCATTCACGGATCATTGAAAATTCCTATCTTATAATAGAGGTTTTCACATAATAACCAGATTTTTTTTAACAGAATTTTTATTTGGAAAATTGTATTAACCAATGATAAAATAAATTTATTACTGTGTACCATGTCATAAATGAGAGAATGCAGAATTGCAACAAAAGCATCCCGGCATCTTCTCTGAGCCTGACGGCAGGACTGTTCAACCTGCTTTCCACAAACAGTCCTTCATCAAACCTATCACTCACCCACTTTCACTGACCTTCATCTAAGGGGTTCTTTTTGCCCCAATAGTATCAATGATTGATGTAAATATCAATGAACTATATATGGTAATTCAGAGGAATAAAGGTCCAACTTGTGTAAACAGCAAGCACTAACTAGATGCTATATCCACGTGTCTCACTTTATGTATCAATGCGACCATGGCTTAAAAGCCATGGATGGGGACAGGAAGCTTCAAAGATCTGCAGCACAGCTATTAACTGAAAAGAAATTTCAAGAAAGTATTTTCAGAGCTAAAGGGGAATGTTTCATGACCTTAAGAGAGTAAATTCTTCAAGAACTAAAACAACCCTCATTGTCTATGGACCCAATAACAAAATTTCAAAATATATGAAGTAAAAATGAATAAAACTAGAAAGATAAATCCACAATCACATTTGGAGATTTCCAACCCTTCGCCTTCCTGGCAGGAGTGCTGACCTGGAAGGCGGGACAACATTATCAGCCACTTTGGCCTAGTACTGTTTACAGAGAGTCATATGCAAAATGGCAAGTAGAAAGTGAAGGACAGACTGTATTCTGTCATAAAACATTCTGTGAGAAATTTTAAAAATTTGAAATCATGCACATTGTGTTTCCTGCATGACTTCTTTCTTTTACTTTTACAGGTTTTTCATTATCTTTTGGACAGTGACATCTAAATAATTTTTTCTCAGTACTGTGTGGCTCACTCACCATCCTTCCCTGTCCCACCCCCACTCTCCCACACTCCCCTCTGCACAGAGTTTCCTCACTCTTCCCTACACACCCCCACTGTGTAACAGTCTCAGTTTATCAGAAAACATTCAGCCTTTGGTTTTTGGGGACTGGCTTGTTTCACTTAGCATGATAGACAGTCTCCAGCTCCATCCATTTACCTGCAAATGCCAAAAAAGATTAGTTTATGATAACATCTCCAATTCCCATCACAGATCACAAGAGACTTATTGACTTAACTGTATGAACATTGTAAACACCTATGCTTAGAAAACAATAAAGAGAAAAATAATCAAGAGGGAAACTGCGTACCTGAAAAAATAACACTTTATAAAATGTGATGGTTGCTTATGAACTGATGATGAGAGATCCACAGAGCATTGGAATTTCATAAAAGAGGAATGATCTCTAGTCAGTATAGATGTGAAAAGAAACCTCATCACTAATAAAAGCAAAGCAAAGGGAAGGCAGCTAAGGTACTGTGAGCAAAGCTTATCCGTGAAAAAATTATCCACCAGATGTTGTGCACGCCTGTAATACCAGCAGCTTGGGAGGCTGAGGCAGGAGGAGGGAGTTCAAAGCCAGCCTCAGCAACTCAGTGAGACACTAGGCACCTCAGTGAGATCCTGTCACTAAATTAAATTTAAAAGGGCTGTGGATGTGAGTTGGTGGTTAAGCATTCCTGGTTCAATTCTTAGTACCAATAACAAAGAAACAAACAAACAGGAAACGAAAAACAATTTAAAAAAGCACATTTTGACAGAGGGGAGACAGGCCTCATACCTTGTCCTTGCAGAGGACAGTACAAGAAATATGACTGCCATCTTCTCTCCTGAATCAGCGCATAAACAAATCTCTCCTTCCTCCAAAGTAGGTCTGTCCAAAGGTGCCCTTCGGACTCCTGAGACAATAGGTGTCATCTTGTCTCAACAGACACGGAGAGGAACCTGAACTGGGACTTGCTGCTTAACCCAGTCTGTTACCACAGGCTCAGGGCCCCTGTGTCCCATGAAGCTTCTGCAGGAGAGACCACTGTTCATCCAAGATGGCACAAAAACACACAGACTGCCTGTTTCTTTGCATGTTCTTTTCCACAACTCACATGTCTTCTGGAACTTACTTTCAGTACATATGCATGCTTTGGGCAGTCAATCTATTTATTTATTATTTATTTATTTAGTACCACAGATTGAACCCAGGGGCATTTAACCACTGAGTCACACCCAGAGTCCTATTTATAATTTTTTAGAGAGAGGGATCTCACTGAGGTGCTTAGGGTCTCACTAAGTTGTTGAGACTGGCTTTGAACTTGCAATCCCCTGCCTCAGCCCCCTGAGCTGCTGCCATTTCAGGTAGGCACCACCTCAACCAGCGACCTCAGTCATGAAGCTGGCAGCAGCCAAGTGAAGGATATTACTCCTTCTGCACCCACAGGGCTTCTGTTCACTATTCAGAATGTCATGGAGAAATGAATGGTCTGATCCCTACAGAATGTATCCAGATGTCAAATGTCCACGCTCCTTCATGGAGCAACAGCTCTTCTAGGGCTTTGGATTAAGAAATAATCATACAAGTATGGAAAGCACGTGGGTCTTCACATCATCCACATGCAATCCACGTTCCTAACAGTGGAGACATGGAAAGGGTCCAAGCTGATACCAGTTCAGGACTGACAGGGAGCAGCTGACCTGTAATATGATGGGCTCCTATGTGGTCAGTCCCTATTTACCAATGCAGCCAGATGCCATGGGCCTGGTGGAATGGATAAAACAACTTCAAAAGTGCAAGTGTGGATCCATGGTAGGGCTGGATCTAGGCCCATTTCCATGAAGCTATTCTTCTAAATGTGACTTCCAAAACCAGGCTTAGTTCTACTGCTGGAATCCTGGTCCCTGTAACACGGCTGGGCACTTGGTCATCATGTTTTGTGAATGAATAAAAGATGTTTGGAGAGCTCTTCAGCAGTGGTGGAGGGCTGGTGGTTATTTTCTTTGCTGTTCTATTTTCTGCATCATTTGATTTGTATTGGAAATGGATCTTTTGCTGGGCATTTTGGTCCATGCCTGTGAAGTGGCTTGGGAGGCTGAGGCAGGAGGATCACAAGTTCAAAGTCAACCTCAGCAAAGGCAAGGCCATAAGCAACTCCCTGAGAACCTGTCTCTAAGAAAAATTCAAAATGGAGCTGCGGAGGTGGCTCAGTGGTTATGTTCCCCTGAGTTCAATCCCTAATATAAAAAAAATTAAGCCAAAAAAATAGTAAAGCGTATTTTGTTTTTACAGAACTAGATAAATAGATAATATATTTAAAATGCATGGGGAAAAGGTCTAATGTTTTCTCTGAAAAGGGGATGCTGATCCATTGTGGGAAATGTGGAGGGAACAATGAAGAATCTTTGAATTATATAGAGGGTGTAAGGGGAGCGTAGAGAGGTGGGGATAAAAAGGACCATAGATTGACACAGATATTATTACCCTATATACATGTAGCGAAAAAATTTATTTTAAAAAATCACCTTCAAAAATGATAATGAAAAATATACATAAAAGGAAGAAAAATGCATGACAATACCTACTGCTTATAAGAACATGTCCGTCACAACCATTTCAGTGGCTGCATAAATGAGTTCAACTCTTTCGGAAGACAATGTGATGGTAAAGATTCAAAATTCACTGTTTCTCTGCCTATTTTTCCTGCATGGAAATTTACAGAAGGAAAACAATCACAAAATATGAACCAACTGTGCCTTTAGGGCTCATCATCTCAATTTTATATGAGAAAAGGAAACACCCTGATCAACCTAAGGATACCAATAATGGAAGAGTAAGAGTAAATATGTAATAGTCTTCCATGGAGTCTGATGTAACCAGTACCAATCCTGAAAATGCAGGGAACAGGAACAAGAGGCTGAAAAGGACAGCGTGCAATGATTTATGGATAAAGGAAATGCTAATGCTGTTCTCTTAAAGCTGGTGACAGTTTCTCCATAGAAGAGTGGGGAGTGTTTGGAATTTGGAGTGTAGATAGGTTTGGTGTTTTTCATTTCTTGTATGATTGATTGAACCCTAGGGCCCTTAGCCATGGAGCCACCTCCCCAGCCTTTTTATATTTTATTTTGAAGCAGGTCTTCCTAAATTGCATGGGACCTCACTAAGATGCTGAGGCTGGCTTTGGACTCACCATCCTCCATCCTCAGCCTCCTGAGGTGCTGGGATCACAGGCATACCTAGGGTTTTTATTTAGGCCGAGCTACAAAACTATTGGATGACCAGGTTGATCACATGCCCACATATGGCTAATGCTACAATGTCAAAGCCTTAAGAGAATGAAAATGATGAGAAAGGACCTGACAAATTGGTTTGTTTTCATTGTTACTATTTATTATGCTTCTATATTAAAAAAATTTCCAAACAATCAAAGAGATTATAGGGGAGGGAGGAAAGTTTCATGAGCTGGAACTTCCATGTTGGGGTCCAGTCACTCAGGGCCTATGCCTGACTTTGAACTAGGAAAAGCCACTAGTGACCACAGGAGGGCGCAGGTGCTCAAGGCCTGGCGAGTTGTTCTCAGCGGTGTCAGGAGGCGGCGCTGTAGGCGGCGGCGGCAAGGGCGGGATCAGAAGCCCGCATGGAGGTGGCTGGGGTTTGGTGGATTCCTCCTGCTTCCTCTGCTGTCCTCACAGCGCTTCCCACCCGGCTTTCTCGCTGTCTGTGGTTCCTGCTGCCTCTGAAATGCCACTGGAGAACCTGGAGGAGGAGGGTCTGCCCAAGAACCCAGACCTGGGCATCGCGCAGCTGCGCTTCCTGCTGAGCCTGCCACAGCACCGCAGGACAGGTGGTTCGCGAAGAGCTGATGGCGGCCGGCCGAAGGCGACAACAGTGAGGCCCCGCGAGCGCCCAGTCATCGGCCTGGGCCTCGCTGCCCGTGCCCGCAGCCCTCGGACCTTTCTGCAGCGTAGCACGGTATGCGGGCGCCCCTCCGTCCCTTAGGCCTTCTCCGGGGGGCCACGCCTTGCTCCGCGGGGTCCGCTTGGGGTCCTTTCTGTCCGAGGGCCGCTTGCGGGGAGCCTGGTGCTGGACTCCGGGCGGCTGCTCCTGTCAGCCAAGCTCTCCAGGGGAGCGGAGGTTGGGTCCAGTTCCTGTTGTCCTCCCAACCCTGAGCATTCGCGGCTGGACGTGCGCCTGTGAGCGTGTGCAGAGAGGCTCCCACCGTCTCCTGCTTGCAGACTCCAGTTTCCTCCTTTGCGTTGAAGCCCTGCAGCGCAGAGGCTCGCCCTCCCTTTAGACCTGAGAGGATGGCCAGAATCAGGATGGGCCCATGCAACCCCCACCTGCAAACGTTGTCGTTTGTCCAAGTGGTTTGCCACGGGGTCTCTGGTTCCTTTCCCGGAGTTGGAGGAGACGGGTGGGCGACAACCGCGTGGACAGAGATGGGCAGACATCACTTTTAGAGTCCCAGGTGACCCAATTGTGCATCCCTCTTTTCGGCTTTCAGACATGGCTCCTTATTATGAAGCCTTGTGCAAACCCTCTAATGGCAGATGAACATGGACCTCCTCAATTAGATGAAGAAGGCAAATGAAGAAGAGCTGAAGCATTTTGATGAGGAGCTGGAGGATGCAGAGAAGAATCTGGGGGAGAGTGAGATTCGGGATGCAATGATGGCAAAACCTGAGTACCTGTGTCGGATAGGCCACAAGGTGAGTGTGTTAGTATCATCTCCACTGGGGACTGTTCTGCATTAATATCATCTCATTCTAAAACCTATCTTTAAAAAGACAAAGGCAGTCATGTTCCCCTGAGCTTCTGAGTCAGTGCAAACATGAATGAAAAATGATAGTCTTGCACTAGCCTATTTACCTACTCCAGATGCCACTGTGTTCCTGCACATGGAGCTCACTGTCATTAACTACAAGAGCAGTGCAGAGATGTTTTATTCATGTCTTTTGAAAATTGGGTCATTCTTATTAGTTCACTGTTCTTACTTGGTTGGAAAGTATTTGTTATGTGTTATAAAAATGTGTACTATTTTGCTTGTAAGAAACTATAGCATAGTGTTATCATTCTTTGACCTTTTTTATTATTATATAACTTTTTAGATATTATAGACCTTCACTGTATTCATTTATTTATATGTGGGGCTGAGAACCAGACCCAGTGGCTCACATGCTAGGCAGGAGGGCTACCACTGAGTCACAAGCCCAGCCCACTTTGACCTTTTACTCCTTGCATCCTCAGAGATAAGCTTTTAGTATTTTTCTTGTGCACTTTCGAGCATGTATTGTCCTGTAGAAAATGGGTAGCACTGAACTCTTTTGACCTCTGTGGAGTCCTAGTGTACTAAGCAGTCCTGTTTACCCTTCCACCTGGTGTATTTCAGTGGACATCCCATGACATCTCGCTCATTCTGGTTACCTGCTGCCTAATCGTCAACTGTGGAATATGCCTTATGGTGTCTGTTCGGTGGTTCATGGACATACATGTTTTTTCAGCTGTTTTTAACAAACGGCTGCAGTAGAAAACCAGTTTGTTTTGTCCCTTAGTATGTATAAGCTAGTGGTTCACTCAGGTATTGATCAGTCTATGAAAGGAAATTGCTGGGCTGGTGAGCAATTTTTATTTTACTCTGTGTGGCCCAGTCTGCATAACACTCACCAGTACAGGAATTGGGGGGGGGGTAAAAATTAACTAGTTCTGTAATGTTAGAGGAAGGACTCTGAATGTCCTTAATTTTAAGTACCACCCTTTAAGTCTGTGGGTCTGGGATGACATGTCAGTGTGAACAATGACATGGTGTGCTGTCTTGGATCGGACTGGGTTTTATTTTCAGCCCAAGTAATTATGATTGAACCCTCAGTTTATCATCCATAAAATAGGAATAATGATAGTTTCTACATATCTGACTAAGGATAGAGGCAAAGAGCTTAGACCTGTACCTGACTCAAATGTTAAGCAATTAGTAATTGAAAACAATGATTTTTTTCCACTCATGATAAATTTAACACAGATTCATGATCACAATTTGGAATATGTAATAAGGTTTAAAAATGGTACTTTGTGTTGTCAGCCTAAGTGTAGAGAACAGGCCAGGCTTGGCTGAGAGGGTCACTTGCTCGCTGGTGAGGCAGGGAGGAGGGTTTCCAGGCACCAGCGGGCCTGTCCCCAGGGGCAGGAATGGGGAAAGCACAGGGCAGCCTGTGCTCCTCTGGCTGCAGGCAGGCTGGGGCTGCATATTAGCAAAGTCACATTTTATAATAAATTCACAAAGTAGTGGTGAGGAGAGCTTCACAGTCTGATGTTTATTCATCCCAAACAAAAACACACTGAGTCCAATAGGAATAGAAGGAAACTGTTAAAACATGTAAAGCACATTTGCCAAAGCTTGGGGCAGACACAGGCTGAGTGCTCATGTGGCTGCCATTATGTGCTGGAGGGGGAAGACCAGCTCACGGGGCCCTGTCCACACACGTAGCTCTGGGGGGCACAGTGAGGGAGCAGAAGGCTGCTGACCCTTTCTTCCTAGGTGGTATGATTTTATAACTCAGAAACCTGCCCACTGCTTATTATGAGAAAGAATTTTTGTTTTGTAGATACAAAAAAGGCAAATGTGCAACAATCAGTAGCTTTCTCTAACCCTGTTTCTCTCTTTTTTTTTAATTTATTTTTATTGTAAACAAATGGGATTCAAGTTGTTTCTGTACAGGGAGTAACAACATACCATTTGCGTAATTATACATTCACATAGAGTAATGAGGTTTGATTCATTCTGTTATTTTTTCCTCCCCCCACCCCTCCCACCCGTCTTTTCCCTCTATACAGTCCCTCCTTCCTCCATTCTTGCCTTCCTCCCACCCCCCTTTATGTGTCATCATCCACTTCAGTGAGATCATTCATCTTTTGGATTTTTGAAATTGTGTTATCTCACTTAGCATGATATTCTCCAATTTCATCCATTAGCCTGCAAATGACATAATTTTATTATTCTTTATAGTTGAGTAATATTCCATTGTATATGTATATACCACAGTTTCTTTATCCATTCATCAATTGAAGGACATGTAGGTTGGTTCCACAATCTGGCTATTGTGAATTGAGCAGGTATGAACATTGATGTGACTGTATCTCTGTAGTATGCTGATGTTAAGTCCTTTGGTTATAGGTCAAGGAGTGGGATAGCTGGGTCAAATTTGCAACAACACCAGCAATGCTTGAGTGTACCTTTTCCCCACATCCTCGCCAACACCTATTGTTGCTTGTGTTCTTGATAATCACCATTCTAACTGGGGTGAGATGGAATCTTAGGGTAGTTTTGATTTGCATTTCTCTTATTACTAAAGATGGTGAACATTTTCTCATATGTTTGTTGATTGCTTGTAGATCTTCTGTGAAGTGTCTGTTCATATCCTTAGCCCATTTGTTGATTGAGTTATTTGTATTCTTGGTGTAGAGTTTTTTGAGTTCTTTATATATTCTGGAAATTAGTGCTCTATCTGAAGTGTGAGTGGCAAAGATATTCTCCCACTCTGTAGGTTCTCTATTCACATTTGATAGTTTCCTTTGCTGAGAGAAAGCTATTAGTTTGAATCTATCCCAGTTATTGATTCTTGCTTTTATTTCTTGTACTATGGGTGTTCTGTTAAGGAAGCTGATCCTAAGCCAACAAGTTGAAGATTTGGACCTACTTTTTCTTCTATAAGATGCAGGGTCTCTGGTCTGATTTCAAGGTCCTTGATCCATTGTGAGTTGATTTTTGTGCAGGGTGAGAGATAGGGGTTTAGTTTCATTTTGTTGCATATGAATTTTCAGTTTTCCCAGCACCATTTGTTGAAGAGGCTATCTTTTCTTCATTGCATATTTTTGTCACCTTTGTCTAGTATGAGAGAATTGTATTTATTTGGATTTGTGTCCATGTCCTCTATTCTGTACCATTGATCTACCTGTCTATTTTGGTGCCAACACCATGTCTTTTTTGTTACTATTGCTTTGTAGTATAGTTGAAGTTGTGGTATTGCGATACCCTTGTTTCATTCTGCCTGCTAAGGATTGCTTTAGCTATTCTGGGTTTCTTATTCTTCCAGATGAATTTCATGATTGCTTGTGCTATTTCTGTAAGGTATATCATTGGGATTTTAATTGGAATTGCATTGAATCTGTATAGCACTTTTGGTAGTATAGCCATTTTGACAATATTAATTCTGCCTATCCAAGAACATAGGAGATTTTCCATCTCGTAAGGTCTTCCTCAATTTCTTACTTCAGTGATTTATAGTTTTCATTGTAGAGATCTTTTACCTCTTTGGTTAGATTGATTTCCAAATATTCTATTTTTTTTGAGGCTATTGCAAATGGAGTTGTGTTCCTGACTTCCCTTTCAGCTGTTTCGTTACTTGCATATAAAAATGCTTTACATTTATGTGTGTTGATTTTATAGCCTGTTATTTTGCCGAATTCATTGATGAGATCTAGAAGTTTTCTGGAGGAGGTTTTTGAATCCTCTAAATTTAGAATCATGTCATCAGCAAATAGTGACTTCTTAAGTTCCTCTTTTCCTATTCATATCCCTTTAATGTCTTTGGTCTGCCTAATTGCTCTGGCTAGAGTTTTGAGGACAGTGTTGAATAGAAGTGGAGAAAGAGGACATCCCTGTCTTGTGCCCATTTTTAAAGGGAAAGGTTTCAGTTTTTCTCCATTAAGAATGATGTTGGACATGGGCTTAGCATAAATAGCCTTTACAATGTTCAGGTATGTTCATACCATCCCTATTTTTTCTAGTGTTTTGAGCATGAAGGGGTGTTGTATTTTGTCGAATGCTTTTTCTACATCAATTGAAATAACCATATGATTCTTCTCCTTAAATCTATTGACATGATTGATTACGTTTATTGGTTTACGGATGTTAAACCATCCTTTCATTCCAGGGATGAACCTCACTTGATCATGGTGCACAGTTTTCTTAATATGTTTTTGGATACGGTTTGCCAATATTTTGTTAAGGATCTTTGCATCTATATTCATCAAGGATATTGTTCTAAAATTTTCTTTCCTTCATGTATCTTTGCCTGGTTTGTGTATGAGGGTAATATTAGTTTCATAGAATGAGTTCAGTAGGGTACCATACTTTTCTATTTCCTGGAATACTTTGAGAAGTATTGGAATGAGTTCTTCTTTGAAGGTCTTGTAGAACTCGGCTGAGAATCTGTTCCTGGGCTTTTCTTTTCTTGAATGGTAGATTTTCAATGGCTTCTTCTATTTCATTGCTTGATATTGATCTCTCTAAATTGTTTATGTCCTCCTGGTTCAGTTTCGGAGGAGCATATGTCTCTAGAAATTTTTCAATGTCTTTGGTAATTTCTGTTTTGTTGGAATACAGATTTTCAAAGTAGCTTCTCATTATGTTCTGTATCTCAGTGGTGTGTGTCGTGATATTTCCTTTTTCATCACGAATTTTAGTAATTGAGTCTTCTCTCTCCTTCTCTTTGTTAGTGTGGCTAGGGGTTTGTCTATTTTGTTTACTGTCTCAAAGAAGCAACTTTCAGTTTTGTCAATTTTTTGAATTGTTTCTTTTATTTCAATTTAATTGATTTCAGCTCTGATTTTAATTATTTCCTGTCTTCTACTACTTTTGCTTTTATTCTGTTCTTTTTCTAGGGCTTTGAGTTGTAATGTTAGGTCATTTAGTTGTTGACTTTTCATTATTTTCTGGAATGTGCTCCATGCAATGAATTTTCCTCTCAGTACCGCTTTCATAATGTCCCATAGATTTTGATATGTTGCATCATCATTCTCATTGACCTGTAAGAATTTTTTTTATCTCCTCCCTGATGTTTTTTGTTATCCATATTTCATTCAATAGCATACTATTTAGTCTCCAGGTGTTGGAGTAATTTTGTTTTTCATTTGGTCATTTGTTTCTCCTATCAGTCCATTATGATCTGATAGAACACAAGGCAGTATCGCTATTTTTTTTGCATTTCCTAAGGGCTGCTGTGTGGCATAACATATGGTCTATTCTCAAGAATGTTCCATGTGCTGCTGAGAAGAAAGTGAATCCACTCTTTGATGGATGGAATACTCTATATATGTCTATTAAGTCTAGGATATTGATTGTGTTATTGAGTTCTATGGTTTCTTTGGTTTTTGTTTGGAAGATCTATCTAGTGGTGACAGCGGTGCATTAAAGTCACCCAGAATTATTGTGTTGTGGTCTATGTGATTCCTGAAATTGAGAAGGATTTCTTTGATGTACAGGCATACACCATTGTTTGGGGCATAAGTATTTACTATCATTATGTCTTCCTGATTGATGGCTCCCTTAAGCAGTATGAAATGTCCTTCTTTATCCCTTCTGTCTAAATTTGACTTGAAGTCCACTTTATCTGATATAAGGATGGAAACCCTGGCTCTTTTCCTGAGTCCATGTGCATAGTAGGTTTTTCCCATCCTTTCACCTTTAGTCTGTGGATGTCTTTTTCTGAGATGAGTCTCTTGCAGGCAGCATATTGTTGGGTCTTTCTTTTTAATCCATTCTGCCAGTATATGTATTTTGATTGATGAGTTTAGGCCATTAACATTCAGAGTCATTATTGAGATATGATTTGTATTCCCAGTCATTTGACTTATTTTTGGTTTTTAAGTTGGCTTGGTTTCTCCTTTGAGTGGTTTTTCTCTAAGGTAGCTCTTCCCTTTGCCCACATTCCATTGTTGTTTTTCATTTCCTCCTCATGGAATATTTTGTTGAGAACAGTCTGCAGCGCAGGCTTTCTATGTGTAAATTCTTTTAACTTTTGTTTATCATGGAAGGATTTTATTTCATCTTCAAATCTTAAGGTTAGTTTTGCTGGGTATAGGATTCTTGGCTGGCAACCATGATTTTTCAGAGCTTAAGGTACGTTGTTCCAAGCCCTTCTAGCTTTTAGAGTCTGGGTTGAGAAGTCAGCTGCTATTCATATTGGTCTCCCCCTATATGTAATCTGATGCTTTTCTCTCATGGCCTTCAAAATCCTATCTAATTTTGAATGTTAGGCAGTTTCATTATAATGTGACTTGGTGGTATCTGTTGTGATTTTGTGCATTCAATGTTCTGTAAGCCTCTTGTATTTGATTTTCCATTTCATTCTTCAGGTTTGGGAAATTTTCTGATATTATTTCATTGAATAGGTTGTTCATTCCTTTGGTTTGTAATCTCTGTGCATTCCTCAATCCCAATATTCTTAAATTTGGTCTTTTCATGATGTCCCATAGTTTTTGGAGATTCTTTTCATGATTTCTTACCATCTTCTCTGTTTGGGCAACTTTATTCTCAAGATTAAATATTTTGGGTTCATTTTCTGAGGTTCTGTCTTCCAAGGGTCTAGATTTTGGTGATGCTTTCCATTGAGTTTTTTATTTGGTTTATTGTTTCCTTCATTTCAAGGATTTCTGTTTTTGTTTTTTTTTTTGAGAATCTCTATCTCTTTGTTGAAATGATCTTTTGCTTCCTGCACTTGTTCTTTCAGCTTATTGGTATTATCATTCATTGCCTGCATTTGCCCTCTTATCTCAACCTTTGCTTCATGAATCATCTTAATCATGTAAAATCTGAAGTTCTTTTCTGACATTTCTTCTACCATACTGTCATTGTATTCTAATAATATAGAATCTAGATTTGTTTGGATCATTTTCTTCCCTTGATTTTTCATGTTTTTCATGTATCTTCCTCTATAGCAGTGCAGATCTTTGGTATTGCAGATTTCCCCCTATAGGCTTATAGTGGCCTTATAGGTTTCCAAAACCCTTTCTTTATGGCGAAATCAATATTAGCAGTGCCCAATTCAGACACTATGCAATCCTAGACCAAATAGCCCCTATGAGGTCAATAACAAAATTGTCATAATAAACAGAATGAGTTCAACTATTATCTTCAGTAAAACAAACAGATTTGCAATAAGGTCTGCAGTTTCAAATAAAGGACAAAGAGGATGCAGAGGAATGTAGAATGTGGCTGTTAATGGGATAAGAAAAGAATATACAGAAATTCTAGATATTATAGGGGTAATCAAAAGAAATTGGATGTTAGCATGCAAAAAAGGGAGAGAAAGTCTCTGAGGGAACAGGTAAACAAAAGGAAAACAGAGCAAGAAAAGTAAAGATATAAAAGCTTAAATTTTTTCAATAAGGAGAAAAAAGAAAATCTACAGTATAACAATCATATAGTAATGAAACCTCCCAGAGTTCAGTAGCCTGATGCATGACAGGTAACTGACAATGAGCTTCAAGCCTCCAGCAGGCATCTCAGGATGGGTTTTGCCCCACCTAAAAATTGGAGCTATGGCTTCCAGGATTATCCAAGATGGCCACTCTGACTTTGAAATGTGTTGGAAAATGGGGAGCTACAGGTCAGGGTGTGGCCGTGGTGAGCAGGAGGTCCTAGAGGGGGCATGTGGTCGGTCAGGCAGGGGTCCTGGAGGTCTGGTGTGTTTGGTGTGGTTGTGGGATCCTGGAGGATGGTTTCCGTCAGTCTGGGTTCCCTGTGATAGGGCACAGTCAGTTGGTTTTGGGGTCCTGGCAGCAGGGAGCAGTCATTTGATGTGATGGCCCCAGAGGCAGGGAGTGATCAGTTGGGCTGAGGGATCCTGAAGACGGGGCTCAGTCAGTCCAACCAGGGGTTCTACGGGGCCTGGCTGTTGTCTCAAAATGGCAGTAGTCACATGTAATCAAACCTGCAGGTACTGTCACAGTGAACTTCGAGGCAATAGCAGGCAGCTGGAGCTCCACTGGTGGTCGGCGATCAGTTTGCTGACTGTTGTCCAAAGATCAGGAGGTGATTCTCATGCATTGAGTGATGGATAGGTGTAAGGCAGGTGATGGACAGCCGAGAGGCAGGCAAATGGTGGATGATAGGTGCCTGTCAGTGAGTAATCTGCACTCAAAAGATGCATTGATATACTGGCAGACTGCAGTTGATGACAGCAGACAAATGGGGTAAACAGCAGGAGATTGATAAGCAGCAAAAACTGCCTTATGAAGAAACAAATATCCTCTGCTTGAAACCAGAATTACGGAGCAATAAGGAACGCAGCCTCCCTCTAGTCTGCCATGTGGGATACACCCCATTTCTCTTTTAAACTATAAAAAATTTCACATTTCCAACAAAATTTTCAACAAATTATTACTACTAAAGGAATCATAAAAAGGAATAGAACATTATAATC